>NW_021763183.1:0-972 GCF_005508785.2 Acyrthosiphon pisum
TTTTTTAAATTCTTAAATTTTTTATTTTTTTTTGTGTCTGTGTACACGATAAGTAGTCGAAATAATGCTACGATTTTCAACTTTAGTATCTTGTTCGTTCAGAAAGTGAATATCGTTGGTGCATTGGGGAGGTCAAAATTTAAATTTCCCAGTAGTTTTCAAAAGCGCCGGGAAAAACAAAAGAAAAATTAAGGAAAAACGGGAATTTTTACGCAAAATCGATTTTTCACAAAATTGAATTTGGTTTTTGGTGTAACTTTAAAAAAAATGACCGTAGATACATGAAATTTTGACTGAATGTTTATATTAGCATTTTCTATACACCATAACATTTTCAAAATATTTTGTCTTATTTGAGCTCTTTACGGACATTGTCAGTTTTCATTTTTTTTTAGTTTTTTTTTCTAAAAATATCAATAAAATTTTATTTGTTTATCAAAAAAGCTTGAAAATTTAATAGAAGGCTCCTAGTATATTGTTTCAAAGGCAGATGAAAAATATTAAAAATCGTTAGTCACAGTTTTTTTTTATAAGCATTTAAAGTTCAAAAAATGACAAAATATGGAAAAATCACGAAAATTTGCAAATTATTTCGAGTTAGAAATTCATAAAAATTTTTCTTTTTAAATCTAAGATATGAAAATGTAATACAAGATACCTTATAAGATTATCTACGTTTATCAAACAAAAAATATCTATAAGAAAGTCAAATTAAATTTTTATGATCGTTTGAAATTCAAATTTTTACAACACTGGATATTCACTCGATTTCTCACGTAATGATTTTCTTATTTTGTTGTAATTAAAAAACGAATGACTGTAGATACTTGGCAATTTCACTGAATGTTTATATTAGCATTTCCTATACACCATACAATTTTGAAAATATTTTGACTCTTTTTGAGCTGTTTACGGACATTTTAAGTTTTAAATTTTTTAGTTTTTTTTTCTCTAAATATCAATTAAGTTTTA
>NW_021763184.1:0-782 GCF_005508785.2 Acyrthosiphon pisum
TTTTTAATTAATTTTTAATCATCTAAAAAAAGTAATAAAGATATAGAATTCTGTTACATAACATATTTTTTTTTGTACTGTAGTTTATTTATCTTCATTGCAGTCGTCTTCGAAACAGTTTGAAACAATGTACATTTGTAGATTTTCAAATTTAAATGTGGGGCGGTTAGGTTTAAAATTGATTTGTATCTGCTGAAAGAGCGTTCCACGTCAACTGAGGTTAATGGGGCATATTTCATATTTGATATATCAGATGGTGCAAATTCGATATCCATTGATCCATTGTTTTCATTTGTATTTAGAAGAATATTTCTAATAGTTTTTATGTTTTGTAAACCAACATTTTTAGCTAGTACGTCATTTAATTTATTTTTTATTATCACTCCAGATTCTCCTTGGACTTCATTAAGTGTATTTGCTGCATTTTCCACTATTTCTAGGCTTTCAACTAATGCGAGATTCGATGTTTCTAAATTTTATGACTTCAACCAAAAAACAAAAATTTGCTAAAATATATGCTAAATTATGCGCGACGTCGATAAAGTCGGTAGACGTCGATAAATGGTAAATCAAGTAGGTACATCAAAAGTCGTAATCAATATTTACAACGTCGATAAAGTCGATAGATGGTCAATTTTAACATTTCTGGAAATTAAATAAGTACCTACATTTATAAAATATGAAATATTTGCAAAATATGTACTTATTAATTAAATATTTAGAAATATGTATTTACAACCAAATATGTGATAATATGTAACATAAAAAATTGTCATTTTATT
>NW_021763185.1:0-2713 GCF_005508785.2 Acyrthosiphon pisum
TTATCAAAATCACGAAAATGTGCAGAATATTCGGTAGTGATTAACAATCACATATATTTATAAAATATATTTTAACAAGTTATTCTGCATGGCGTTGTCTGTGACAAATAAAATACCCGTACCTACACTTACCCCTAAACTAGTAACAACTGTAACTAGTTACATGTAAACTCCATAGATATTCAACACAGTTTTTTTGGTTGTTTTGACCAAGTATAAAAATCAAATTAAAAAATGATATCCAATCATAACAACTATTTTATTTTCTGTAACCAATGGCAACAATATAATTATTGTAAAAAAAAAATTAAGTTATTCTGTAATTAATTATATTCCTCATGTATGGGTTGAAAATATAAAAGCAAGTCATACAATGATAGGCTACATTTTATAACTTACTTATTATTTTTCAACACGCACATATGGAATATAAGAAATTAATATTACGTATATTGTTGAAATCAGTCGAAAACTATAGATTTGCGTCTTAGATAATTTAATATAGGAAATAAAGTAAATATACTTAATTATATTTTTCAGTTTTTTTTTATGTAATTCAAAATTGTATAATATCAACATTATTGCTTGTATGTTGTAATCTTTACACACATCAAAATAATATTGAATAGTTAATTAATTTTTAGTACCTATTTAATTTATGTAATGATTTATTTAGCTTTTAATAAATTTAAAATGCTTCGATAAATCATACTAAATAATATACTTTAAGTCTTACTAATGTTGACAGTGAAAAAATTATCTCAATGGTTATATAAATACATTTTAGGCATATACAATTAAATTAAATAGGTATATACGTACCTCTGGTAATAATTCCTAAAAAAATGAGAAATAATAAAATTTGATATTATTTTTAATGGACTTACCATAAAATATTGGAATAATAAAAATATAATAGAAATGCATTTAAAATGTTGGTTTATTTTTACTGTTAAAATTAACCGGGAATAAACAATTTATAAAAGGGGAATAGGAGTTAGGAAATAATAGTTGTACCCAATTGTAGGTCATAGGTCATAGCTGAATGGTAATAAATAATAATAACTGCACTAAGACACTAAGTGATGAACTTAAATAGGGGGGGGGCTGTAGCTTATTATATATCTCAGTTTCTGGTACACAACTTATATTATTCTAAAAATGTAAGTAAAAAAATTTACGAGATGAGAATAAAAAAAATTCTGGTGTGGCTCTATAGCTCCCCCCCCCCTATTTTACATATATGTCGGTGAATAAGAGAACATATTTTGGGATGGTGATCATTACAATAGTTATGAGACACATCAATTCAATTGTAAAATTAAACACATAATATACAATTACAAAATACAAGATGCACGTACTCAGTTGATCTAGAAATAAATGAACAAAATACTATTTAGTAAATAATAATATAATTTGTGATTCACAAGTTATATGAAAATGACCTAATATTGTACTTGTACTAAATAATTGATTAGGTACGTAGAATTTTACAACGATTTCAATGGAAGTCAAGAGTTAAAGTGATTTCAATTATTATGTTTGATATTATGATGGTTGAACATTAAATTTAAAGGTTTATTGAAAAGCTACGACATCAATTTAAAAAATAGGGTAAATGGGTATTGTTCTGCTGTACAGTAGGTTACAAGTGGGTGACTAAAATAATTAATTTTTAATTTATACTAATTAAATATACCATTTAAATATTTACTCATATCAGAATTGAATCCTGTGAAAATAAACTATATTGTGATAATTTCCAATTGTTTTTGGAATGTCTTCATTCTACATCGTATATGCCAGTAACTCTTTAGGTTAATCAATATCCAATAAGTATAATTAAGAAATTAGTCACCAAAATTTTTTATTGAACCTTCTAACGTATTCCAAACATCACAGGCCTTAAGCCCGGCGACTATGGTTATGTATTGGTTTTGTACATTTTTAATGTCAGTAGGGGGGGGGGGAACACGTGTGTGTTGGTTTTGGCAGAATTTTTGATTGGGCACCCGTAGGTATCTGCCTTGCCCGGGTGGGGGATGGCGGCACTTGTTCTCCGGACACCGTGACTTGCCCGAAGAAAAATTCCGCGCGTGACCAAGGAATCGAGCCGGCGTCTGCTGCGTCGCAACCGACGCCTTAGACCGCTCGGTCACTCCGTCACCCAGATATATATTATCTTGTGTCGATATACATATACTTTTTTGATAATCGCGTATAAATACAATTTTAATCAATATATATTTTATATAAAATAAAGGCGTTACTGTGTTACATTAACAGGAACTCAGTCAGGCAGAGAGGTTAAAGAACGGGGATAAAGTGTGGTGCGCTGTGCGTTATTACCGATAAAAATGTGGTGACGATGAAATTGCTGAAAATAGCGACATGAACAGTTCACTTTTTTTAGATATTTAAAATATTCATATGTACATGAAACTTTTAAAATATATATCCTTTATCTTTTTATTTGGAATATCTGGTATCTTTGGCCAAAAATCAGTTAAATTATTTTCATACCCTAAAACTATCATGACCGGAAATATTTTCAACAAACTGACTGCCAACTTCTATAACTTCTTTGCAAGAATTTGCAGAAATGTATAGTTAAATCATCACTAATTGACTTGCAGTTTCATATTCTACGACATTTAGGCGTTGACATAATAAGTTCTTAAACGATACCTGACGGCTGACCGGATGTGCA
>NW_021763186.1:0-974 GCF_005508785.2 Acyrthosiphon pisum
TAGTACACACATTATATAGATAATCATATTTGAAGCTTTAAAAATTAAAAAATACATTATAAAATATAACATTTTTAATCTGTGTCCGATGTGTTGTCCGTCGGTAGAAAAGTCTGAGTTGTTTGATACTTTGCTGAACTATATACTTTTTGAAGCAATGTTTTGTTGGCGAGTTTTGACTCATAAAATTGACTACAAGAAATGTTATCAAAACTTGTTTTAATTATTAATGAAGTCTCAACTGTCCTTATATCTAATTTATTTCGTGATTTTGTCCATGTGCTATTCGTTAATGAAAAGACACGTTCGACTGCTGTATTTGAACCAGGTAATGAGAAAGAAAATTCAACAACTATTAATAGACAATCAAATATTTTATTAAGTTTTTTAAAATGTTTAAATGCTAATAACCAACTTTCTTCGAGTGATATGTTATGCCATCCTTCACTTTGTTCTTTGAAATATTTTTCGAACATTTTAAATTGATCAAAAAAATTGTTTTCGTCAGTACAAATCGTATTACAGGTTTTAGTTAATAATCGTATATTGAATTCTTTGCATTACTCCAAGTGACAATTGTTTTTGGAGTGAGTGTCACCCATAACAAATCTTTTAATTCGAAATTATGATGGTTCGATTCAGACCAATTGTAAATATAATCATAGCAAATTTCATAAAAACGATCACATTTACTGTCAAAATATCGTTTATTTATGTGTCCTTCTTTTTCAATTTCCTTTAATAAGTTTTCAACTTCAGTTGGCAAAAATGTTTCTTCTCTTTTATTCTTAATTATATTTAATACATTTTCAACAAGCATCATAATTTCAATAGCTGATAAATGTTGGCTCTCAATTTTCTTAATGTAACAACTAACAAGTAATAATTCTTAATTGGCATATATAATTTTACAGCAAAAAGAGTTTCATTTTCAAAAAACATTTTAGACAGTTAGCGGCGAACGGTCGCGGCGA
>NW_021763187.1:0-1114 GCF_005508785.2 Acyrthosiphon pisum
GTAGAGATAACTAGATAAACTTATCGAATTTTTCCAAAGCTATAAACTATAATCAATCAAATTTAAATTACAAGGTAATTAACGTTTCCGTGGTCGTTCGTTACCGATAACAAAAACATAATATTATAAATTATAATAATAATTTATTGTATACAAATTTGAATACTCGCGACAAAAATAAAATTATTTTTAGACCATAATATAATATAGGGAATGTTTATACTAATTAGTAATCCGTAGTAATAGGTACTTAAACAGACTTTTTCAAAACATGTTAATCCACAATTTCGGATTAACATAACAACCAAAATGTTTCCATAACTTAATTTATCTAATTATAATTCGGAGGATCGTCCAAATTAGTAAAATTTTACACGAATCAACGATATTCGTAAAGAATTAATACTCGAGTTCATGCGTCTTATTTCCGTTGACTTCCACAGTTTTACGGTAGGTATTACATTGAATAGCCAAAAATATAATAATAATATAATGTAGAATGTTTATTAAATTAAATTATTTATTTTTCAGTTAAATTTTTTTTCTTCATTTTAACCGTAAACAGCAGGGCTTTGCACCGGAATCATTTTTTCGGGTTTCGGGTGTTGAAAGAAATTTCGGGTTATTGAATTCGGGTGTTACGGGTTAATACACTTTTCTGGTTACGGTTAAATGAAAATTTATTCGGGTTAATTATGGTTAATTCTGGTGTTAAAATAAAAACCCATGTTGTATATCAATTAACATGAGATTTTCAATGCAAATTTGATATAGTAATCTGATTTTATATTTAAAGTAAACATAATAAAAATATTAAAAAATACAAATTAAACATTAATACTTATTAGTTATTAGTTTATTACTTATTACTTATAGTACTTACTCAGTCCTTTTTCAACAGAAGAAGTTCTAGCTTATTACATATTATTTTAGTTTTAACTAAGCATATTTTCGTTATATTTATTTTGATTAGATGTTTACACACATTACTTTCTCTATATGATATGTGAAATAAATAAACATCATTTAGCATCACGTCTTTTTAATTTTAATTAATATGTAGTACAAAAAAAATGAGTATCATTACAACTTACACTACTATCTCTATCTAGTC
>NW_021763188.1:0-797 GCF_005508785.2 Acyrthosiphon pisum
TGATATAATATCACTGTATAAGAAAAACGATTCTGAGCGGAGACGGTATATCAGTCTATGTATTAGACATAATTACACTTATCTATGGTATTAAAAAAAAATTGACCTATAATAGGTACCTATAATAAATTCCAAATTAATCATATCATAATATCTATTAGGTACTTATAACGCGTTATACATCAACAAAAAACCGTGGTACTATCATAGATATATAATAGTATACTTTAGAAGTTTCAAGTACCCACGAATAATATTATACAATCACAACAAAATAACTAAAATAGTTATCCTAGGTTTTTAATATGTAATTTCGTCCAAATGTGTACTTAAAATGACTATAAAAATAAACTGCGTAAATGAATTTTTTAGATTTTTTGGTAACAGAATTAATTACTTACGTGGAATCTTGTTTTAAATTTTCATTTCTTAGATACAAAAATTGAACATTTTATAAATTTTTAACTACAAAATAATTTTTCAAGTTAAAATTTGATAAATTTTGTCAAAATTTGATATTTAAATGCTTATAAAAAAAAATTGTGCCTATGTATTTTTAATATTTTTCAACTGCTATTGAAACAATGTATCAGGAGCCTTGTATTAATTTTTTACACTTTTTGGCCCAATAGATAAAACTTAATTGATATTTATAGAAAAAAAAAAACTAAAAAAATTGAAAACTTACAATGTCCGTAAACAGCTCAAAAAGAGTCAAATTATTTTCAAAATTTTATCGTATATATACAATGCTAATATAAACATTCAGTGAAATTTTCAAGTTTCTACAGTAACTC
>NW_021763189.1:0-823 GCF_005508785.2 Acyrthosiphon pisum
AATTCGATCATTAAATGCTTATAAAAAAAAATTATATGTATTTTGAATATATTTCAACTGCTATTGTAACAATATATCAGAAACCTTGCATTAAATTTTAACGTTTTTTCCCAACAAATACAATTTTATTGATATTTATAGAAAATAAAATTAAAAAAATTGAAAACTGACAATGTCCGTAAACAGCTCAAAAAGAGTAAAATTATTTTCAAAATTTTATCGTGTATAGAAAATGCGCTAATATAAACATTCAGTGGAATTTTCAAGTATCTACAGTCATTCGTTTTTTAATTACAACAAAATAAGAAAATCGTAACATGATAAATCCAGTGAATATCAAGTGTTGTAAAAATAGGAATATCAAATGCTCATAAAAATTAAATTGACTTGCAGTAGACATTTTTTAAAAAAGATAGACAAACTTATGAGGAATCTTGTATTACATTTTCAAATCTTAGATTTAAAAAGAAAATTTTTCATGAATTTCTAACTCAAAATAATTTGCAAATTTTCGTCATTTTTACGTATTTTGTCAATATTTGAACTTTAGATGCTTATAAAAAAAAATTGTGACTAAAGACTTTTAATTTTTTTCATCTGCCATTGAAACAATATACTAGGAGCCTTCTATTAAATTTTCAAGCTTTTTTAACCAACAAATAAAATTTTATTGATATTTATAGAAAAAAAAACTAATAAAAATGGAAACTGAAAATGTCCGTAAAGAGCTCAAAATAAGTCGAAATATTTTCAAAATTGTATGGTGTATAGAAAATGAAAATATTAACATTCAGTCAAAATTTCATGTGCTTACAGTAATTTG
>NW_021763190.1:0-1427 GCF_005508785.2 Acyrthosiphon pisum
AGGATGACTGGATAAAGAATTCAAGGTCGTCATCAAAATCCATGACATTTTCTTCATGTGCAACATTACATTGAACATTATTAGTATTTGCTTCATTTTCATTGCTCAACAGCAACTCAAGAATTCTCCAAGTTTTTTGTAAATGATCCTTTGCTTCAATTTTACTTGAATCATTTAGCAAGCACTGAAACCTCGGATCCATAAATAGAGCTGAAACAAAATTATAATATATACCTAATGTACAATTTCAAATATGTATTATATTTATTTACATAAAATAATAAATTAATAGGTAATTATTATACCTGAGCTGTATATTGGGTTTTCAAATAAAGCCTTTTGTCGCTTTTCCATTGACTTGGCAATACAGTTAGATAATGCTGAATTTATTTTTTTTAATTTTGAAATAATTTTCCACCAGCAACCCAAAAAATCTCCCTTTGTGATATTGTGTTTTTGAAGAAAAATTATTCCATCTCTAGCAGGTTGAAGTGAATCAATCTACCAAATACAAAATAATCGAAATATTTTATATTTTAATTTTTCATATAATACAGTAGGTACAATATAATGGTAGGTCTACACTTATTTTTATTTTTAAATGCTGATTTAATATAAAGAATAATAAAATTACCATATCCTTAAGTGATAACCAATTATTTACTGGTAACTTAAGATCAGGCATTGTATCTTGATGCTCTACACAAGAAGGTTTAAGTTCATGGAGCCTTTGAAGCATGTTGTACATCAATGTCCATCTTGTTTCAACGTCAATTATCGCACATTTTAAGCCCAGTTTTTTTAAAATACATGTATATTTTTTAGTTCGAATTTTTTTAACAACCTAAAACAACAGTTAAATTATATAATACTTTTTGATTATATTCTGATTGTCATCAAAATAATGAATATTCTTTATGATCGGTGCATAAATTAAAAAATATAATTTATATAATAATGATGTACTTAGTACTATTTACAATTCTGATGCGACCAATAACATTAAGTAATGATCTAATTTTCAATCCATCTTCTATACACAAATTCAGTGTATGAGCTGAACATCTCACTTTTTTGTAAGGGGTTCAGGTTCAATTGCTTGAACCACATTACTTTCAAATTCTTCAATTTCATTGGTTGGTGCCATGACAAAATTGTCATCTTATTTGATAGGTATTTGACAATATAATAAAAATTTAAATATTAATTACATTTACAATTTAAAGTACCTATACACACTTTTGCATCCATTCTAATTTTCCTAATTCAAGCACTGCATAAAATAATTTAAAATCTAAACAAACCATTTTCCGTAGAATCATTTTCTGGATCATCAATTATATCAGTCATTTTTAATATATTGGCAGCATTATCACTGGTAATAGAAAATATCTGTCTCTTAGTTATACCATATTTATCCAAACATT
>NW_021763191.1:0-1524 GCF_005508785.2 Acyrthosiphon pisum
CTGGTTGTTTATATTTCCATTTTCTATACGTGATAAATTTTTCAAAATATTTTGATTTGTTTTGAGCTATCTACGGACAATTTCAGTTTCCAATTAAATTAGTTTTTTTTTCTATGAATGTCAATAAAACTTTGTTTGTTGAGTAAAAATACTTGGAAATTTAATACAAGGCTTCTACTATATTTTTACAATGAGATTTGAAAAATATTAAAAATCCTTAGTCACAGTTTTTTTTTATTAGCATTTACAGTTCAAAAATTGACAAAATATGGAAAAATCACGGAAATTACCTAATTATTTTGAGTTTATAATTCATAAAAATTGTTCTTTTTAGTTTTTAGAAATAAGATTTTAAAATGTAATACAAGATTCCTTATAGGATAATCTACCTTTATCAAAAAATGTCTATAAGAAACTCAAATTAAATTTTTATGAGCGTTTGAAATTCATATTTTTACAACATTTGGTATTCACTCGATTTCTTACGTAACGATTTTCTGGTTGTTTATATTTCCATTTTCTATACATGATAAATTTTTCAAAATATTTTGATTTATTTTGAGCTCTTTACGGACATTTTCATTTTCCATTTTTTTTTAGTTTTTTTTCTAAAAATATCAATAAAATTTTATTTGTTGGATAAAAAAGCTTGAAAATTTAATAGAAGGCTCCTAGTATATTGTTTCAAAGGCAGATGAAAAATATTAAAAATCGTTAGTCACAGTTTTTTTTTATAAGCATTTAAAGTTCAAAAAATGACAAAATATGGAAAAATCACGAAAATGTGCAAATTATTTCGAGTTAGAAATTCATAAAAATTTTTCTTTTTAAATCTAAGATATGAAAATGTAATACAAGATTCCTTATAGGATAATCTACCTTTACCAAAAAAAAAATGTCTATAAGAAACTCAAATTAAATTTTTATGGGCGTTTGAAATTCATATCTTTACAACATTTGATATTCACTCGATTTCTTACGTAACGATTTTCTTATTTTGTTGTATTTAAAAAACGAGTGACTGTAGAAACTTGAAAATTTCACTGAATGTTTATATTAGCATTTTATATATACGATAAAAATTTTTAAATAATTTGACTCTTTTTGAGCTGTTTACGGACATTGTAAGTTTTCAATTTTTTTAGTTTTTTTTTTCTATAAATATCAATAAAGTTTTATCTGTTGGGCCAAAAAGTGTATAAATTTAATACAAAGCTCCTGATATATTGTTACAATATCAGTTGAAAAATATTAAAAATACATAGGCACAATTTTTTTTTATAAGCATTTAAAGATCAAATTTTGACAAAATTTATCAAATTTTAATTTGAAAAATTATTTTGTAGTTAAAAATTTATAAAATGTTCAATTTTTGTATCTAAGAATTGAAAATTTAAAACAAGATTCCACGTAAGTAATTAATTCTGTTACCAAAAAATCTAAAAAATACATTTACTTAGTTTATTTTTATAGTCATTTTAAGTACAAATTTGGACGAAATTACATATTAAAAACCTAGGATAA
>NW_021763192.1:0-1363 GCF_005508785.2 Acyrthosiphon pisum
GGCGCCAAGCCGCGAGTGGGTCGTCGAATGGACCACCAGCACCGGGGCCGAAGCACCCGTACCATGAGAACAGGCCCGTGTGCCACGTGAGTCTCGCCTGGTATGGCTGAGTGCTATCCTCACTCGGACTGTATATGGTAACAGGCAACCTCCTCTGAGGGACTACAGGGGTATAGCGGCTGTACGCCCGGGAGAAACCGTTTTCGACCCCTCGGTTCGCACCGTGAAGCCGCTCCGGCCATTCACCAGAGGTCTTTGCCTGTCAGCGGGAGCTATACGCTAGCCTTAATTGACTTAACCACAAAGTATTCGTTAGAATACCGCCACTACGAAACTCCTACCGACAACGGACCACCAAGCGCCAGCAAGCCAGCACTGGTCGCCCGCGGCGGGAGGCGTCGTTCCCGACGGGGCCCTCCCGCGCCCGTAGCACTGAACTAACATCTTCAGTCAGATGTCCGACCGTAAGGATCTCCCGAAAATTTGCCCGGCATAGCAGGCTTACGGTTTGCTTTTACCGCAGACGCTCGTCCACGGAGCGCGAAATGAATCTTGGCCGCCACCCTTTCGAGGAGGAAAGACAATGAAGCCCCACGCCGACCATGATCATCCGAGGACGTACAGAAGGCGTAGCCAGCAAGCTGACGGCCTCACCGACTTCGCACCGCCAGTCTTCTGACCGGCGTAGAGGGAGTATCATCCATCTACGAAGCCGATTGCGGTCTGACCCATTGAAAATCCCCTCTTCCTTATAATCTAAGGAGGGACCTGGTTCGACGACTGAGCTCGCCTACCGACTCAGGGACTCGTAAGAAGACGAGCCATCAGACGCAGACCAGAACCACTCACCGCTTTGCCCCGGAGACATGGACCGGGCTGGCTAACACTGAGACGCTCGGCAACTGGACGAAGCAAGCTCCGACGTCCGTGCTTCCAGCGCATGATGAGAGCACCGCCGGCAGGCTCGGTAGACCTGCCGGCGACCCTACCCCGGTACGAGGGGCATCCCGACCGGACCACGGATCATTTGATCGTAGCTGTCCGCGGCCTGTTATTAGTTATTTGCAGGCTACCCGACCCTGTCGAGCAGGGGGAACCGGGCTTTCCCCTATCCGCAACCCGGGGACACGTTCTGTACCGTCCGTCGATGGTTAACGGAACAACAGTGCTCGGCTGTGGTTCCGCTAGAACGTTTTTCGTATACAATGATATTATATCATTGAATTCAAGTCTAATACAACCATTATACAATGACCCACTTGTAATCTACTTTACAGCAGAGCGACATCCACTTACCTGCTTTTTTTTCTTTTTTTTGGTCATATCTGTATAAATTTTTTTTTATTTTGTAATATAAGTAGTA
>NW_021763193.1:0-864 GCF_005508785.2 Acyrthosiphon pisum
ATTGTGTAATATCAAATGTTTACAATTCATCATAATATGATTTGCATTTGTGTCTGTTTTCATTTATTCTTAAAAATAATATCGGGCCAAATTATAGTATTAATGTTTTAAAAAATATTTTTTACATGGTTTCAAAACAACGTTTTTATTAAAAAATTATATTTTTAAATATGACATGAACTATTAAAAAAATATTTTCAAAAACATGAATACTTTTTGAAATAATGAGTGTTTCATGATAAAAGAATCACCTTGTATAGGTACAATCCTACAATCATTATTAGTTATTGCTGTAGGTACCACAAAATGGGGGGGATACGTGGAGTTAGTGATAATGCAAAAAAATTACCTACTATTACATTATATACCTTCTGACTGCTTATGTATTTTATATACACCCTATTACAATCCTCTTTTCATCTTGATAGGTAGTGTCCCAATAGGTTAGGCGTAGGTCCATAAATGTAGGGGTAGCCGGTTCGAATCTTCGTGAATCAATCGGCGGACAAGTTACAGTTAATACATTTTTTTGCTTTTTTTCCCTAGACTTTGTGCACTTTATGCGAAGTCTATGTGATATCTCAAACTGATTTTTCATGGAAGTTACAATGTGATGAAACATAGATGATTATTTTGCGATATCTCATGCACTAACTTGTCAAAACCGGGCATTATGCGTCACGGTAGTGTCTCATAGTAGTCTCTGAGTCATAATTATTAACTTCACATGTCTCAATGTGATTAATATGTAATGTCTATGAGAAAATATTTTGCACACAGGCTTTATTTAAAATGTAATTTTATCTACCACAAAATTTTAAATTTTAAAAAAATCTCAAAAATGTTTAACAATGTTTAGTATTT
>NW_021763194.1:0-767 GCF_005508785.2 Acyrthosiphon pisum
TTTTACAAATAACTGATAATTCCACAACGACGCAATTGCCCTCTGGCGGTCTAAAATACAACTACAGTTCCGTCGTTTTTCTACATTATGCGTACGCTATATTTAAACTCATCGTAGCATTTAGGCCATTTATACCAAATTTTGCAGTTGCGTCATTGTCCTACCGAGACGGCGATATATAATATATACTATAAATAAAAAAAAAATTATCGTAAATTAATAATACCGTATAGTCATTTCATTTTTTAGCTATTGTTTTTGTTAAAATACAATGTATACATATAATAATATTTTGCGTTTTTAGAATATAATATATAATGATAATAATAATAAAAAAAATTAAAAATTAATATTCGTAAATTAATAATACCGTATAGTCATTTCATTTTTTAGCTATTGTTTTTGTTAAAATACAATGTATAAATATAATAATATTTTGCGTTTCTAGAATATAATAAAAAAATTAAATTAGAAAAAAATAAAAATATTCTATTGTTTTGGCAAAAACTTAAAACTCAACGATTTAACTAATTTAAAATTATCTATTTCTTTTAGCTCGAGTTTTGTCATCTGTTCTCTAATGAAAGCTTCTTTTTCACACATTTTCTTTATTAGCAAAAGGTATATTTGTGAAGAGTTTTTAGTTTATTTTTACTGTTGCACATTTCTAAAAGAGTAATTTCTTTTGATTTAAATTTTAAACTAAAGGCATTGAACAATTATTTCCATGTGAGACTGGTGAAACCTATTTTACCCCTTATTTCAAA
>NW_021763195.1:0-912 GCF_005508785.2 Acyrthosiphon pisum
TAATTATTCAATTTTAAATTTGATAAATTTTGTCAAAATTTCAACTTCAAATGCTTATAAAAAATAATTGTGCCTATGTATTTTTAATATTTTTCAACTGCTATTGTAACAATGTATCAGGAGCCTTTTATTAATTTTTTACACTTTTTGGTCCAATAGATAAAACTTTATTGATATTTATAGAAAAAAAAAACTAAAAAAATTTAAAACTTACAATGTCCGTAAACAGCTCGAAAAGAGTCAAATTATTTTCAAAATTTTATCGTATATATAAAATGCTAATATAAATATTCAGTGAAATTTTCAAGTTTCTACAGTCATTCGTTTTTTAATTACAACAAAATAAGAAAATCGTCTCATGAGAAATCGAGCAAATATCAAATGTTATAAAAATATGAATTTCAAACGCTCATAAAAATTTAATTTGACTTTCTTATAGACATTTTTTTTTTGATAAAGGTAGATTATCCTATAAGGAATCTTGTATCACATTTTAAAATCTTAGTTCTAAAAAGAAAAATTTTTACGAATTATAAACACAACATAATTAGGTAATTTTCGTGATTTTTCCATATTTTGTCAATTTTTGAACTTTAAATGCTAATAAAAAAAAACTGTGACTAAGGATTTTTAATATTTTTCAAATATCATAGTAACAATATAGTAGGAGCCTTGTATTAAATTTTCAAGTATTTTTACTCAACAAATAAAGTTTTATTGACATTCATAGAAAAAAAAAACTAATTAAATTGGAAACTGGAATTGTCCGTAAACAGCTTAAAACAAATCAAAATATTTTGAAAAATTTATCATGTATAGAAAATGGAAATATAAACAACCAGTGAAAATTTCATGTATCTACGGTCATTCGTTTTAATGTTACACCAAAAACCAAAATCAATTTTCTCGAAA
>NW_021763196.1:0-1815 GCF_005508785.2 Acyrthosiphon pisum
GAGTAATTTTTATAAACAGTTTGTCAAAGTGAAAAAAACATTAAAAAAATTGAAACTTTTATTTTATAAAAGGTGCATGAAGAAATTAAATAAAAAATAAAAATTGGATCTATACTTGTTAATTATTTTTAGGTATTTAAACTTCAAATTATTTGTATTAAAAGTTAAAAATAAAATAAAAGTACATATTTAAATATTAAAATATTTCGATAAAAAAACGATTTTACTATAAAAACAATATACGGGCAACTCTGTAAGTCACGTTAACTTGTATATAGGAACTTAGAATTTTTTGCTTGGGATGCATATTTAAACATCGTAATTAAAAAAACTAGAAAAAAGTTAAATTTAAAATTTAAGGTTTTTGCCGTATAAATTTACGTTTCAGGCCACCGTGCGCCGCCTCTGTGAATGATTCACGTCGCACGTAATGCGCTATGGCGCACCAACCAAATTTTAGAAAAAGCTCTGTCGTATTTTATGTTAAAATAGTCTGCTAAATAATTTAACTTACCTTGGCGACTTTAAAAGACTTGGTTAATAATACTCTATAGTCTATACCTTTTTCAAAGATAGTACCTATAGCGACTATATATGTACTCGTTATGCAATAGTATTTTGAAATTTTTAACTCAAGTCACCAAGCTAAGTTCAATATTATTTAGCAGACTATTTTAACATAAATTATATCTATAGTTCAAAGACTTAGCTATAAATTGATATAAAAACTATCAGAGCCGTTTTTTAGGGTATCGTACGGTAAAACGGGACCCTATTACTAAGGCTCCGCTGTCTGTCCGTCCGTCCGTCTGTCACCAGACTGTATCTCATGAACCATGAAAGTTAGAAAGTTGAAATTTTCACAGATTATGTATTTCTATTGCCTCTATAACAACAAATACTAAAAATCCTAGAATATATAATATAAGCAATGTTGCCGACATGTTTATAGCTGATGATGGTACGGAACCCTTCGTGCGCGAGGCCGACTCGCACTTGGCTGGTTTTTAAACTTTAATTATGTATATATTATGCGTATTATAGTGAAATTTATTTTTTGAAATTTCTAATAATTCGATTTTTCACAACATAATAATTAAACAAAATGTATAGGTACGAGTCTAACATAAATTTTTTTGTGGGCTTATTAAAATTTGATCAATTGGTTTTTTTAGGATTAGTGATTTTTCTTTTAAATTTGAGTGCTTTTAGCTTAATTGTAAGTATTTTTTATGGAACTAAAGAAGCCACAGATGTATACAAAAATACTACCTAGTTGACGATTACTATAGTTCATACTGTTAGCTAACTCGTATAGTATACAAAGAAATAATACAAAAAACATTATAAAGCATACATCTAACTCTTGGGTATGTACAGGCGTTAAGGTCTCCAGTCTACACACACTGCAGTGGTGGAGGCAAAATTATCTAGTTTTGGCGGTTCGCCGCGATGGACGTAAATTGTGTTTGCACTAATTTTACCGCCACCGCTTCAAGTGTGTATGGACTAGCGACCTTTACTTGCGTAAAGCTCTAAACCGTTAACCATGACTACTGGAACACAGAACGAGCGTGAGGTCAAGTACAGTCAGCATAACCTGTGCTGTGGGCACCCTCGATTAGTCTCATCTTAAACGGCGGCGGAACGCTGTCCTAAACCCTCGGTCCACTCATTTGCTTTTATCAGCCCTTTTTTATACATACATTAAGGGCCAGTTGTACCATCTTTGATTTAAGTTAACCGGAGTTTAATCGGCCGAATTTGCCCGGTTAAATATCTGTTATCAGCTGATTAAGCTTAATCATAGTTTAA
>NW_021763197.1:0-725 GCF_005508785.2 Acyrthosiphon pisum
TTTACAATGATGTGTGTTTTTTTATTTTTTTATTTTTTTATTTTTTTTTTTTATTTTTTTTGTGTCTGTGTACACGATAAGTAGTCGAAATAATGCTACGATTTTCAACTTCAGTATCTTGTTCGATCAGAAAGTGAATATCGTTGGTGCATTGGGGAGGTCAAAATTTAAATTTCCCAGTGGTTTTTAAAAGCGCCGGGAAAAACAAAAGAAAAATTAAGGAAAAACGGGAATTTTTACGCAAAATCGATTTTTCATAAAATTGAATTTGGTTTTTGGTGTAACTTTAAAAAAAATTACCGTAGATACATGAAATTTTGACTGAATGTTTATCTTAGCATCTTCTATACACCATAACATTTTCAAAATATTTTGATGTATTTTGAGCTCTTTACGGACATTTTTATTTTCCATTTTTTTTTAGTTTTTTTTCTAAAAATATCAATAAAATTTTATTTGTTGGATAAAAAAGCTTGAAAATTTAATAGAAGGCCCCTAGTATATTGTTTCAAAGGCAGATGAAAAATATTAAAAATCGTTAGTCACAGTTTTTTTTTATAAGCATTTAAAGTTCAAAAAATGACAAAATATGGAAAAATCACGAAAATTTGCAAATTATTTCGAGTTAGAAATTCATAAAAATTTTTCTTTTTAAATCTAAGATTTTAAAATGTAATACAAGATTCCTTATAGGATAATCTACCTTTACCAAAAAAAAATGTCTA
>NW_021763198.1:0-1174 GCF_005508785.2 Acyrthosiphon pisum
AAAAAACGAATGACTGTAGGTACTTGAAAATTTCACTGAATGTTAATAATTTCATTTTTTATACACCATAACATTTTGAAAATATTTTGACTTTTTTTGAGCTGTTTACGGACATTGTCAGTTTTCAATTTGTTTAGTTTTTTTTTCTATAAATATCAATAAAACTTTGTTTTTTGGATAAAAAAGCGTAAAAATTTAATGCAAGGTTCCTGATATATTGTTACAATAGCAGTTGAAAAATTTTAAAAATACATAGGCACAATTTTTTTTTTATAAGCATTTAAAGATCGAATTTTGACAAAATTTATCAAATTTAAGATTCAATAATTATTTTGTAGTTAAAAATTTATAAAATAGTCAATTTTTATATCTAAGGATTGAAAATTTAAAACAAGATTCCACGTAAGTAGTTTATTCTGTTACCAAAAAATCTAAAAACACATAAGCACAGTTTATTTTTATACTCATTTTAAGTTCAAATTTGGACGAAATTACATATTAAAATACCTAGAATAACTATTTTAGTTATTTTGTTGCGATTGTATAATATTATTCATGGTTACATGAAACTTCTAAAGTATACTATTATATATCTATGATAGTATCACGGTTTGTTGTTTATGTATAACGCGTTATATTAAATACCTAATGAATATTGTGATATGATTAATTTGGAATTTATTATAGGTACCTATTATAGGTAAATTTTTTTTTAATACCATAGATAAGTATATAATATGTCTTATACCTATAGACCGACATACCGTCTCCGCTCAGAATCGTTTTTCTTATACAATGATATTATATCATTGAATTCAAATTTAATACCATCCATTATACAGTGACCCACTTGTAACCTACAGCAACAGCAGAGCGACATCCACTTACCCATAACTTAAAAAATTATATTTTTAAATATTTTTTATCCTTATAATTTTTTAAGTTTTTTTCTTTTTTGAATGACAACATTGGGATTTAATTTTATATTCCAAAGCAATATATTTTTTTTTGTATTTTGATACATGAAAATCGAATTTCGGGTTTATGAGTTATAAATATTCAAAGTTTAGATGAGCGGAGTGGAGTGGTACGGGGTTACCCCGTGAAATGTTTGTCCACTTCACCGCTCATCTAAATTTTGAATATTTATAACTCATAAAAAAATAATTTTTTA
>NW_021763199.1:0-752 GCF_005508785.2 Acyrthosiphon pisum
AGCGTATACCTATACATTTTACATACATGTATATGCATTTGTATTTGCCTATATAATAATTATTATCGGAAAACGCTTTTCACACGCCCCGTTAATTATATATTTGGGAGATGTGCGTGTTACAAGCGAATTATATACGATTACATCGATGTACATCGAATATATCAGTTTTCGTCGCTCCGTAGACGCACAGCTTACGTGTTGATGTTTTGACCGTGATTCACATCACAAACTGTGTCTCGGTAGGTAAAGCGTTAGGTAGCTTGCTAGGTAGGTCCGAGTTCGAATCCGTCGTATGCCCTCCGGGCGGCGGTACCTTCCACGCCGTAGATTTACACGGTCCGCCCGAGATCCGAATTTTTTGCATTTTTTTTTTCGATTTTTTTACGTAATTTTCCGATCTTTTCTCTTTAATATTATAATATTAATTTAATAATATTATCTTTATCTTTATTATACATACAACTTATACATTTACTTTGTACCTATTGCTTATTTTTTTTTTATCTTTATTATTAATATATATTAATTATACTTACACTCACTCTATTTACTAAAACGTTCTCTATTACCAACTATGATTTGTTTCAAATGCCCCATATTGTTAAAGCAAGTGTCAGTGATAGAATATGAAATGTTTAAGTGTTATCTTGACTATGTAAGAGACAAATAGACAATGTACCTACATTATATTAAAACAAAAGTTTATTAAAATAATATCAACAACTTTTACAATAGTAATAATAACATAA
>NW_021763200.1:0-802 GCF_005508785.2 Acyrthosiphon pisum
CTGGAATGGAGAATACACATCACTTCGGTAACGGCTTTGCAGTTCATAGGACATTAGTACCATACATTAAGGAGTTTAATCCAGTATCCGAACGGATATGAACTTTAACCATCAACACTAGCCCAATTAGTATCTGTATAATAAATGGCCACGCACCAACAGAAATAAAAGATGACAATGTGAAAGATAGCTTCTACGACGAACTGACTGAAACATATGAAGATATCACTGGGAACATGATAAGGATTGTAATAGGTGATTTCAATGCAAAATGCGGACGGGAACCACAGTACTTCCCTTGCATAGGGAAGGAAAGTTTGCATTGCAACAGCAATGACAATGGCCAGCGATTGATAGCGTTTGCAACATCAAATGGATTGACTGTTAGTAGTACCACGTTCCCTCATAAAAATATTCACAAAGCCACATGGAAATCACCGGATGGAGAAACCCTGAACCAAATCGATCACATTCTCATACAGAATAGATACCGTAGTACAATCCACGATGTAAGAAGCCACAGAGGTGCTGACTGTGACACGGATCATTACTTAGTGATTGCCAAACTTAGATCAAAGTTAAAAAGCCAATCGAGATTAAAACAAGACAAAAGAGCTAAATTCAATCTAGAGTTACTAAGAGATGAAACCGCGAGGAAAAATTATGAGAACGAAGTAAGGAAGAAGCTTAAAGAGAATAACGTACAAATAGAAATAGATGTAGACTTGGATTGGGAAAAAGTGAGTAATGCTATCAAAAAAGCAGCGGCCACTAGTATTGGCGAGCTAAAAAGGTCAAGAGA
>NW_021763201.1:0-1320 GCF_005508785.2 Acyrthosiphon pisum
CGCAGGTAAAAAAACACAAAATATATTATTTCGTACGAAATGTGTCGTCGTCGACGCGATGAAAAACAATGTAGTCCACCCAATGGTTCTCAAAATGTTTACACAACAAACCGGAGATATTATTATTATTAGTAGTAGTAGTGATTGCAAGTAACCCCCTTCGCGTTAATGGTGTTGATGAACTGACCCAAGGTCACGTAAACTGAACAATTTCTACATAATATTGTATACAACAATCAATATTATTTTGTACTTTGTCGCGTTGTCTCTAATACATACACACACGCACACAGGACGTAATTCGTTCTGCGGGCGTCGTGTGACTATAAAATTCTGTTCGCTTAATCCGTAACGTTATTACAAAAATAATACGATCGCTATCATGCGTATACCCTACAATAATAGTATAATATAATATTATAATGATGTATAATGATACGAGTGTTTAGTGACACTCCGATGTCATTCATTCGGCGCAGACGGTATTATATGATGATAAATACTGTATCAGACGGATGCGAAGACGAAATTATTATAATAATATTAATATCGTTCGGAATTCCACTGCTCGTATTGTATGAAAAAAAAAAACAACCTGACGATCGGTAAAAAAATTATTACACACACTATTATTATTGCGCATCACATCAGCTGCAGCTGGTTCGACGCTTCTACAGGCCGCCGCTAATAACGTGCCCGATTGAATAATAGACGTGTATATACATATAAATTTTCAAATATTATCGTAAATAGGCAGCGAATAGGCAGCGATATAATTCTTTAAGTTTATTATATTATTATACATTGTTCGGCGTGTGTGTAAAAATGTCTACGCGCGCATACCTGAGCGGCACTACGACTACTATCGTTGAAATGAAAAAAATACTAACGGTTGCTCCTCTTATTGATGCTACATTGCTACCTAGGTACCTATATATCTATTTCGTTGCAGTGCATATACTATATAATACTGTGTACTCGGCTAGAGAAACGAAACGTTGAAAAAAAAACCACTAGTTCTTACGGATGTTTTAAACAACAACATTCAGCTACTGAATGATTTCAATTTTTTTTTCTTCGTTTGTTAGTTTTCGAGTATCACCGGTACTTTGTTACCGGTGCCTACCTACTTTATATAGACAGGAAAAAAACCAATACCAATTAAATATTTTAATTATTCTCCGAGACTTAAACGTTGTATTGTTATTATTCGTTCATTTCGGCGAGACGAGATTAAGGCGGCGTGGGATGCTAATTCCATCAGATTCTGAAAAATAAAACGATTAAAACAATTGATTCATTACAGTTAATTACTGTTTT
>NW_021763202.1:0-1016 GCF_005508785.2 Acyrthosiphon pisum
AAAACCTAACTAATCTTTCCAAGCTTAGAATGCCGCTCTCACCTATATTGGGTCCAGAAGGGTTTAGTTTCAAGTCCTCAAAAGACTTTAAAATAATCAAAACAGCTGACCACGCTGGTTATCTCAAGGCGGCGGCATATTTCGTTAAAACAAATTTGTCTTTCCATTCCTTTCCATCAAACTGCGACTGTCCAATCCAAGTGGTTATTCGTCACCTGCACCACTCGATCTCCGTCGATGATATCGAGACAGCTCTAACGGAATTGGGTTTTTCCGTCTTAAGCGTTCGCCCAATTCTTAATCGTTCTACGAAAAGTCCACTGCCTCTGGTTACAGTGAGTCTTGAACCAATTGAATCCAGTCATAACATTTTTAAAATAACCAAGTTTTTAGTAACTCCATAATCGCAGTCGAAAAGCCTAGGAAATCCCGCTTTCCTCCCAATGCATAAAATGCCAGATGTACGGTCACACCAAATCATAATGCAGACACTTCCTTCGCTGTGTTAATATAGTGAGACTCATCTCACTGTGGATTGCACAAAGTCCCGTAAACTGCCCGCGAAATGTGCCTTATGCTCCGGAGACCATACGGCAAACTATAAGGGCTGCCCTGTTGCCAAAAAACTGAAACGACCCATTTCCAAAACAATCAACAACGACGATTCAAAAATAAAAGTATTTCCGGGTGCCCCGACAGTCAAGGTCCCGATCACTCAACCTCCGCCCAAAAACAAATCATATGCTTAATCAACGAAAAACGAAGAAAAACTTCCATTCGCCAATATATCCAATATCGTATCTAATTTCATTTCTAATCTTAATTCCATTATCAGCCCTTTTATCTCTCTTCTCACAACTACTCTTAATTATTTCCTTGCTAAATCAACATAACTCCGTATTTATGGTATATATATATATATATGATTTAACGTAGGTAACTACAAACAGCTATCGATCTATTTTCATTTTGTAATAATATTCTTATATAAATGTCTCACCATTTCATATTTAAAT
>NW_021763202.1:2275-5567 GCF_005508785.2 Acyrthosiphon pisum
ATCTCTAGATCCTTAAACAGAAATAATATTCTTACTAATTAATTCAACAAAGTATGAATATTATGAGGGCACCAGGTAAAAGCATTTTAGAAAACAAAAAAAAAATTTAGATAAAATTATAAATTAGGGATTCATATTTAAAATTGCAAACTACATTCTCTAGATTCTCAAACTGAAGAAACTAATCTCTCTACCTAATTTACCAGGGCATGAGGTATTCATTTATGAAAAAAATAGCTTAACTTAAAATCTTAAAAAAAAAATTGAAGGAGGGTGTTGGCACCCGCAGGCAAAAGCATTTTAGAACACAAAAAAAAAAAATTAGAAAAAATTATAAATTAGGGATTCATTTTTAAAATTGCAAACTACATACTCTAGATTCTCAAACTGAAGAAACTAATCTCTCTACCTAATGTATCAGGGCATTAGGTATTTAATTATGAAATAAATAGCTTGACTTAAAATCTTAAAAAAAAAAAATGAAAAATGGTGTTGGCGCCCGCAGGCAAAACCATTTTAGAAAACAAAAAAAAAATTTAGAAAAATTATAAAGAAGGGATACTCAATATATCAAATTACAATCTCCGAAGTCTTAAATAGAAAAAACTATTCTTGCTAATCAATTCATCAAAGAACGATTATTATGAGGGCACCAGGTAATCAATGTTGAAAAAATTAATCCACACTTAAAATCATAAAAAAAAATTGAAGGAGGGTGTTGGCGCCCGCAGGCAAAAGCATTTTAGAATACAAAAAAAAAATTTGGAAAAAATTATAAAGAAGGGACTCATACTTTAAAAGGCAAACTACAATCTCTAGATCCTTAAACAGAAATAATATTCTTACTAATCAATTCAACAAAGTATGAATATTATGAGGGCACCAGGTAATCAATGTTGAAAAAATTAGGCCACACTTAAAATCATAAAAAAAATTGAAGGAGGGTGTTGGCGCCCGCAGGCAAATGCATTTTAGAAAACAAAAAAAAATTTAGAAAAAATTATAAAGAAGGGATTCATATTTAAAATTGCAAACTACATTCGCTAGATTCTCAAACTGAAGAAACTAATCTCTCTACCTAATTTATCAGGCATGAGGTATTAAATTATGGAAAAAAATAGCTAGATTTAAAATCTTACAAAAAAAATTGAAGGAGGGTGTTGGCACCCGCAGGCAAAAGCATTTTAGAAAACAAAAAAAAATTTAGAAAAAATTATAAAGAAGGGACTGATATTTAAAAAGGCAAACTACAATCTCTAGATCCTTAAACAGAAATAATATTCTTACTAATCAATTCAACAAAGTATGAATATTATGAGGGCACCAGGTAAAAGCATTTTAGAAAACAAAAAAAAAATTTAGATAAAATTATAAATTAGGGATTCATATTTAAAATTGCAAACTACATTCTCTAGATTCTCAAACTGAAGAAACTAATCTCTCTACCTAATTTACCAGGGCATGAGGTATTCATTTATGAAAAAAATAGCTTAACTTAAAATCTTAAAAAAAAAATTGAAGGAGGGTGTTGGCACCCGCAGGCAAAAGCATTTTAGAACACAAAAAAAAAAATTAGAAAAAATTATAAATTAGGGATTCATTTTTAAAATTGCAAACTACATACTCTAGATTCTCAAACTGAAGAAACTAATCTCTCTACCTAATGTATCAGGGCATTAGGTATTTAATTATGAAATAAATAGCTTGACTTAAAATCTTAAAAAAAAAAAATGAAAAATGGTGTTGGCGCCCGCAGGCAAAACCATTTTAGAAAACAAAAAAAAAATTTAGAAAAATTATAAAGAAGGGATACTCAATATATCAAATTACAATCTCCGAAGTCTTAAATAGAAAAAACTATTCTTGCTAATCAATTCATCAAAGAACGATTATTATGAGGGCACCAGGTAATCAATGTTGAAAAAATTAATACACACTTAAAATCATAAAAAAAAATTGAAGGAGGGTGTTGGCGCCCGCAGGCAAAAGCATTTTAGAATACAAAAAAAAAATTTAGAAAAATTATAAAGAAGGGATACTCAATATATCAAATTACAATCTCCGAAGTCTTAAATAGAAAAAACTATTCTTGCTAATCAATTCATCAAAGAACGATTATTATGAGGGCACCAGGTAATCAATGTTGAAAAAATTAATCCACACTTAAAATCAAAAAAAAAATTGAAGGAGGGTGTTGGCGCCCGCAGGCAAAAGCATTTTAGAATACAAAAAAAAAATTTGGAAAAAATTATAAAGAAGGGACTCATACTTTAAAAGGCAAACTACAATCTCTAGATCCTTAAACAGAAATAATATTCTTACTAATTAATTCAACAAAGTATGAATATTATGAGGGCACCAGGTAAAAGCATTTTAGAAAACAAAAAAAAAATTTAGATAAAATTATAAATTAGGGATTCATATTTAAAATTGCAAACTACATTCTCTAGATTCTCAAACTGAAGAAACTAATCTCTCTACCTAATTTACCAGGGCATGAGGTATTCATTTATGAAAAAAATAGCTTAACTTAAAATCTTAAAAAAAAAATTAAAGGAGGGTGTTGGCACCCGCAGGCAAAAGCATTTTAGAACACAAAAAAAAAAAATTAGAAAAAATTATAAATTAGGGATTCATTTTTAAAATTGCAAACTACATACTCTAGATTCTCAAACTGAAGAAACTAATCTCTCTACCTAATGTATCAGGGCATTAGGTATTTAATTATGAAATAAATAGCTTGACTTAAAATCTTAAAAAAAAAAAATGAAAAATGGTGTTGGCACCCGCAGGCAAAACCATTTTAGAAAACAAAAAAAAAATTTAGAAAAATTATAAAGAAGGGATACTCAATATATCAAATTACAATCTCCGAAGTCTTAAATAGAAAAAACTATTCTTGCTAATCAATTCATCAAAGAACGATTATTATGAGGGCACCAGGTAATCAATGTTGAAAAAATTAATACACACTTAAAATCATAAAAAAAAATTGAAGGAGGGTGTTGGCGCCCGCAGGCAAAAGCATTTTAGAATACAAAAAAAAAATTTAGAAAAATTATAAAGAAGGGATACTCAATATATCAAATTACAATCTCCGAAGTCTTAAATAGAAAAAACTATTCTTGCTAATCAATTCATCAAAGAACGATTATTATGAGGGCACCAGGTAATCAATGTTGAAAAAATTAATCCACACTTAAAATCAAAAAAAAAATTGAAGGAGGGTGTTGGCGCCCGCAGGCAAAAGCATTTTAGAATACAAAAAAAAAATTTGGAAAAAATTATAAAG
>NW_021763203.1:0-1393 GCF_005508785.2 Acyrthosiphon pisum
TATGTATGGAGGAGTATCTCTAGTTTTAATTTTTGTAAAGGCTCTTTCGGCGTTCATAAAATCATAAATCGTATACGGGCATGAGACTTCCCCGTATGGGCGTTATTATAATATTATACAAATAATTCGCATCTCCTATGCATATTGACATAATAAATCGTCATTATTCAACAGTTATAATATACTATAATAGTAGTTATATCTGTGCATTATTCATAATTACTAATAAATGTTATGTAAAACTATTTTAGTACCAATTTTTGCAAGTAATACAAATTAGATTTCTTATTAAGTTATCTATTTTATATTGAATGATAATATTGTAAAATAGTTATTACTAATTATTAGCTATGGATTTTGTGAATTATCTAGATAAATTTATCTAGATGGCTATAATTTGTATCTAGATAAAAATTAGATGTCAATTTTATTTTTTATCTAGATAAGATAAAGATATGAAATTTTTATCTAGATAACATATCTAGATAAATTTATCTAGATAAAATTATCTAAAGCACAACACTGATTACCTCGCGCGTTCACACACACATACACACTCTGTACGTTCGTATTTATTCTCCGTGCCGTAGTGTATATTCACTAACACACTCTCACGATATAGCGGTGATACGTATTTTACACAGTTTTTATAAACTATTACGACTTTTGTTCGTCGCCGCGATCTTTTTACGAGTAAAAACGCGTTTGAATATTATTAAACTATTACTGGGTAGCTAAGCCAGCAATCTTATAACAATATTCAACTGCTTATTTATTTTAATTTAAACGAATTTAATATTTTTAACGATTCTAATTTATCACACAAAAATTATTATTTTTAATATACCTTATTACTATACTTATTCTAGGCTAGCCCTACAATTACTTTTTTTTTTTTTTTTTTTCACAAATTTGACGTCAATTATTTTTATTCAATAAGGTCCTTTACTGCCTTTTAATTCAAAACAAAATCTATTTTCATCAATATATCAACTTATTTCTCTTTCAACAATTATTTATTATCAATCAATTTTAATCTCTTCCAACAATTATTTATCATTCAATTTAATTCAATTCAATTACCTTTATTTCAATTCAACATTTATTCATCAATTATTCACTTTTATTTCATCTCAAAATTTATTCATCAAATATTTCAATATATCATTCAATTGCTACGCGCGTGCATTTATTTTCAGATCAGCCTATACCGCTGTCTATCACTATTTATTCTCAATAATCACTATATATCATTAGATCAGTCCCTTGCTGTCTATTTACCATAAAAATCTTAGGGTCAGTCTTCCGCTGCCTACCATAAAACCACTGTCTATCACAAAAAATTAAAATACCTAGGTCAGTCTGCCTTTACAAAATTATATATTTTCCCTAA
>NW_021763204.1:0-987 GCF_005508785.2 Acyrthosiphon pisum
ACTGGTTACACATCGAGACTGAATAACGCGGCTCGAAAAGCGCGATTGATAATGTACTGACTAGTAGCACTATCTAGTGGTCTCTTCAACTTATTTTAACCACGTAAATTTCTTAATTATGAAAACTAAGTATTGATATATACCTAAATACCTTAGTACTATAATTACTACTTACTTTTATACATTAACAATTTAAAACCACGATTAAAGATATATCATATATCATTAATCGTGATATACACATTAATACTTGTCTACTTTAAGCCACTATAAGTCTATAGAGTATAGACTATAAACAACAAAATGACTTGTTAGTTGTTGTATACAAATACCACATGAAATTTCCAAAATAACATTTGGAATACCTAAGGAATAAGGATAAAAGAAGAAAAAAAGAAATGGAAGTAGCTTTAGGCGTATTATTTAAAAAATCAAATCGGGTTTGTTCAAATCATTTTTATAAAGAAGATTTTAATAATACATGGACGTCAGGTGAAGGAACAAACCCATATACAGTAAACTATTATGTCTAATTGAAATTTTTTTTTTTTGGTTTATAAGTTTATTCAATTTGTTACAAAAAAGAGAACAATAAGAACAATTAATGGTAAATATTGGTTAAAAAAAAAAAGAAAAAAAAAGGCAGATTAAACATGCTGTAGAAGCCTCCCAGAGGAGGTGCAACGACTATCTAATTTAAATACCTATTCAAATATCAATATAGAACATGTTTAAGCCTATAATATAATCAGTTTATTTTAAAAATAAAGCATTGATATGGTTAATATTACTTTCTACTTCTTAGGTTTGCCTAAAGCGATGGAAACTAAAAAAAGGGGCATTTACCATTTCTTTCATCCTTTAGAAAAAATGGAAAGTGATAAAGTAGAGGTTTGTTAATTTCAATTTGTAATGTAATAACTAATAGTAGTACCTACGTTGTATTATTTAATTTAGCTAATTTATTTATTTTATTTATTATAACTT
>NW_021763205.1:0-2123 GCF_005508785.2 Acyrthosiphon pisum
CTGACGCGGATGAACTTTTTTTAGAAAGCTAAAGTAAGACAGAAAAAGTAAGACTTTTTAGAAAGTAAAACAATTATTAAGGGATGGTAAAAAAATTAGAATTTAAAATGTGCGTCTTAACTAAGTTAAAAAAACATTATTTTAAAATTGTATAATAAATAAGAAAAGTAGGTGCCTATTTAAAATCATTATGAACTATACCATCTTGCTTTTCATATTTGTTGTATCGATATTTTATATGTATTTTAAAATATAGAAATATGTGACTAATGTACCTAGTAATGTGTTGTAAATTATTGTTATACCTGCAGCAGTTATTTGTTGTATACTATGTAAGATAAAAATAATACATAATATAATATAAAATTTAACTGTAGCCATATAAAACAATTAAAAATTTTGTTTTTCATTTCTATAGACTTAATACTAATTAACTTCAACCTTTTAACTTAATTTTTCTGTGTTTATCAACTCGATCTATTTTAATATGATTAGAGGGCGCATTCGTATGATGTTAAATATTTATTGTGGTTGATGGTATGATATTATGGTAATATTGACCGCAGAATTTGTTTCAAGACAATAACGAATTGAACTGTGAATCTTTTAGGCTGCATAATACGAAAATTAACCAACTTTTTTCATTTTATTGACTTATTTAAGATATTTTTTTATCGACATAAATTATGAAAAACTAAAATGAATATGAATACGACGAAATTCTAAATTGAAAAATAATATTAAAAAATAAATTAGGTATGGTTGTGTTAAAATAAAAGATTACCAATACAATTACCAGTAGAGCCGGTGCTATAGGAACATAATATTATATAAAAATGGTTTGTAAATTAGATTTAAAAACATATTATCTTGTCGTACGAGTTTGCATAAGCCGAGACCTGCGACTAGACGAACGTTTGCTTGGACCACGACCGGAAGTCATAGGTAAACATGACATAGGTACCTATAGAAATTCAAATACCTAATTAAAAAAAAAAAAAAACACGTGAGAATTATAATAATTATTGATTTCGAAGTTATAGTATTGACATTTTAAAAGGGATAGTACCTACATAATTGCATATATTTTAAAATGATTTACTTCTTGACGATTTACATATTATTTTAAAACAATAAATTGATTATTCTCACGATCGATTATACGATTACTTGTAGGTATTATATTACATAATTATTATTATTATACTTAACATGTTTGTCATTTTGTATTCAAACTAAATAATTTGAAAAAAATAAAATTGAAAATTCGATAAGTTTCTATAGTTCACGATAAATTAATCACATCATACAAACCTACTGTCCTAGGTACCTACTATGTAAAATGTAAAAACCGATATCATATCAATCTTTACATAAAGGTATTATTATTTATCGAAACTATCACGTATAAATATTGCAAGCATAGAAAAAACATATCGAAAAAAATAAAATTGTTATAGGTTACGATGTGTACCAACATGGACCTGCCACCTGGTAACGAAACCATGAAAATCGTATTCAACACTTGTAGGCAGGGCCGGCGAGAGCTTTGGTGGGCCCCAGGGCTGATTATTTCCGGGCCCCGTCACTTATATATACTTATTTGACTGAGATTTATATAGCTGTATAGCATTTTAATACAGTAGCGATACTTAATATTTAAGTTGGATGAATTGTAAATAAAAAAAACATAATATTTGGTATATAAAATCTTTTATTAAAATTGAAGAAAATAATGTTAACAACTATTTAACTAGTTAAAGTGTTTCTTTTCTGGCCTTTTTCATAGCAAAATAATCGTTAACAGCATCCAAGTTGGTGTTTTTAGCCAGTTCTTTTTCCACTGCCAAGACTCCTAAGCTTGATAGCCTGTTTTGACACATGGTCGCACGTAAAACAATTTTTTACTCTTTTTCGTAAATTCCGTAAATCGTAATATCAAAATTATAAAAGAAAGCAAAAACGATAATATTTCGGAACGCGATGTATATTATGTAAACGCACCATTACAACTAATACGTGGAAATATGATCGAACATATTATTATCTGATACAGTCGGTCGTTATCGGTCAACGGTCGTATTTAGGAATTTACGACTATACCTATTATATATTTATATATA
>NW_021763206.1:0-901 GCF_005508785.2 Acyrthosiphon pisum
AAACATTCCAAAAAAACAGTAAAAATATTTAAAACACTAATATAATCGATGCATTGTTTTGAAAATTTTGCCATAATTCCATTTTTTGTTGTTTGGGCTTACTTATCATACATAAATAATTAAAATGTTTTTGTTATTATGATTATTTGAATATAATATTGTAGACTTTATATTAATTTGTCAAGTTATGTCATACAACTATACAAGTTACCAAGTTTATAAATGTATGTTATTTAAATAAGTAAAACATTTCATGAATATAAATTAAAAAAAGGTGGTAAATGCATTGTACGTACAAGTTTTAATAACTAGGTTAAAAGTTAGTTCTAATTAAGAACGTGATAAATATTTTTTCTATTTAATTATTGTGCTATGGTATAAAATACATACAGTGCTTGATTTAAGGGGGGGCGTGGAGGGCCGGGGTCCTCTTGTTTTGTAGAAAATATGTGTGCGTACGTCTGTGTGTATCCTAGTGTAGTCAGTAGGCACTATATTGTCTTTGTTTTTAGTTGTTTACGTCTGAAACAACCAGGGTTCCATACAGCTATTATATCACCGCTACGCTCTTCACCGACGCCGTATTTCCTACAGAGCACATTTAATACAAGGCTCTTACTATATTGTTACAATGACTTTGGAAAAATATTAAAAATCCTTAGTCACAGTTTTTTTTATTAGCGTTTAAAGTTCAAAAATTGACAAAATATGTAAAAATCACGAAAATTATCAAATTATTTTGAGTTAAGTATTCGTAAAAATTTTTCTTCTTAAATCTAAGATTTGAAAACGTAATACAAGATTCCTTATAAGATTATCTACCTTTATCACAAAAAAAATGTCTATAAGAAACTCGAATTAAATTTTTATGGGCGTTTCAAATTCAAATTTTACAACATTG
>NW_021763207.1:0-981 GCF_005508785.2 Acyrthosiphon pisum
TACTCGAGTCAACCTCAAATTGTACGTTATTATTTTTTTTTATATTGAATTGACTGATTTATTCTATTATTATATATAACAATATAACAACAACCTTGTTTTTTTTGTACTTATTTAAATTGGTAACTCAACGAAATCGATCAACCGTCAATAACCTACCAAATTGGTGACCTCCCTAGTTAAAATACCTTCCACGTCTGTTCAGTAATTTCGCGTTATGCATAATTGGGGAGATATTTGGGCTCTCGGCGACGCGAATATCGATAATTCGAACGCGAGTGCCGACAATCCGAACGCGAGTGCGAACTCTAATCCCACACAGATGAACGCAAACGCCGACAGCTTACCGTGTCCTCTCGCGCCCACCAACGTTTCAACAGTAATGCCGTTAGACATAAACGGCAAACGCATTCGCATCCGTACGATTACCCGGATTTTGGCGACATTCTCCGCAGCAGTGGTTTACACACGTGGAAGCGATCTTCCACAATCAACGCGTTAGGTCCGATCTGTCACGCGTAAACCACGTGCTCGCTGCACTTGACGAAGATGGTGTTCGCACCATCGGAGATTTACTCGGCGCCGACGTTCAATATTCCGCAGTAAAACGACTTATTACCGCGTACGATGTCACTCAAGCCACCCGTTTCCGTTCGATCATCCAACACGGAAGCATGGGCGATCGACGTCCCTCACAAATGTTACGCGACATGCGTAGCGCGTTACCAAACGGAATCGGCGAGTCGACGTTAAAATAGTTTTGGCTCCAGAAACTCCCACCAACCATCCTTGCCATCGGAAGCCGACTCACCTCCCGCCGCTCATCACACGCTTAGACTGTTCGTCACCGATGTCCGTTCCGGCGGACGCTTTCTCATCGACTCGGGAGCCGAAATCTCCGTCATACCACCGGGCAACGGCCCACGCCGTTCATCGGACATAGTGTTGAATGCTGCGAACGGCACTCGAATGCACTTACGG
>NW_021763208.1:0-3207 GCF_005508785.2 Acyrthosiphon pisum
CCGTCCCGTTTCTCCAATACTTAATATTTTTCATAACTTTTTACAAAAACATAGGGTTTAATCAACCCTAAATTTTGATATACTTTAGTTAGTATTAGTTCATTTTTGAATTAACTACAGCTCGTCCCGTCTAAATATTAACCTAATTACCCGCACGTGTAGCGGTGGAATCCTGTCCCGTTTCTGCAATAGTTTATATTTTTTCATCATTTTTTTACAAAAAGATAGGGTTTAATATACTTAAGTTAACGTGTAAGTTTCATAAGTCTTAGTTCATTTTTGAATTAACTACAGCTCGTCCCGTCTACAATTTGGACTATATTTCAGCACCTGTGGCGGTGGAATCCCGTCCCGTTTCTCCAATACTTAATATTTTTTCATAACTTTTTTACAAAAACATAGGGTTTAATCAACCCTAAATTTTGATATACTTTTAGTTAGTATTAGTTCATTTTTGAATTAACTACAGCTCGTCCCGTCTAAATATTAACCTAATTACCCGCACGTGTAGCGGTGGAATCCTGTCCCGTTTCTGCAATAGTTTATATTTTTTCACCATTTTTTTACCAAAAGATAGGGTTTAATATACTTAAATTTTTGAAATACATTTAATAAGTATTAGTTCATTTTTGAATTAACTACAACTAGTCCCGTCTACAATTTGGACTATATTTCAGCACCTGTGGCGGTGGAATCCCGTCCCGTTTCTCCAATAATTAATATTTTTTCACCATTTTTTTACCAAAAGATAGGGTTTAATATACCTAATTTTTGAAATACGTTTAATAAGTATTAGTTCATTTTTGAATTAACTACAACTAGTCCCGTCTACAATTTGGACTATATTTCAGCACCTGTGGCGGTGGAATCCCGTCCCGTTTCTCCAATACTTAATATTTTTTCATAACTTTTTTACAAAAACATAGGGTTTAATCAACCCTAAATTTTGATATACTTTTAGTTAGTATTAGATCATTTTTGAATTAACTACAGCTCGTCCCGTCTAAATATTAACCTAATTACCCGCACGTGTAGCGGTGGAATCCTGTCCCGTTTCTGCAATAGTTTATATTTTTTCACCATTTTTTTACCAAAAGATAGGGTTTAATATACCTAATTTTTGAAATACGTTTAATAAGTATTAGTTCATTTTTGAATTAACTACAACTAGTCCCGTCTACAATTTGGACTATATTTCAGCACCTGTGGCGGTGGAATCCCGTCCCGTTTCTCCAATACTTAATATTTTTTCATAATTTTTTTACCAAGAGATAGGGTTTAATATACTTAAATTTTTGAAATACATTTAATAATTTTTAATTAATTTTTGATTTAACTACAGCTCGTCCCGTCTAAATATTAACCTAATTAGGCGCACGTGTAGCGGTGGAATCCTGTCCCGTTTCTGCAATAGTTTATATTTTTTCATAATTTTTTTACCGAAAGATAGGGTTTAATATACTTAAGTTGACGTGTAAGTTTCATAAGTATTAGTTTATTTTTGAGTTAATTACAACTCGTCCCGTCTAAATATTGACCTAATTACGCACACGTGTGTCGGTGGAATCCCGTCCCGTTTCTCCAATACTTAATATTTTTTCATAATTTTTTTACCAAAACATAGGGTTTAATATACTTAAATTTTTGGAAATACATTTAATAAGTATTAGTTCATTTTTGAATTAACTACAACTCGTCCCGTCTACAATTTGGACTATATTTCAGCACCTGTGGCGGTGGAATCCCGTCCCGTTTCTCCAATACTTAATATTTTTTCATAATTTTTTTACAAAAAGATAGGGTTTAATATACTTAAGTTTACGTGTAAGTTTCATAAGTCTTAGTTCATTTTTGAATTAACTACAACTAGTCCCGTCTACAATTTGGACTATATATCAGCACCTGTGGCGGTGGAATCCCGTCCCGTTTCTCCAATACTTAATATTTTTTCATAACTTTTTTACAAAAACATAGGGTTTAATCAACCCTAAATTTTGATATACTTTTAGTAAGTTTTTATTAATTTTTGATTTAACTACAGCTCGTCCCGTCTAAATATTAACCTAATTACCCGCACGTGTAGCGGAGGAATCCCGTCCCGTTTCTCCAATACTTAATATTTTTTCATAATTTTTTTACCGAAAGATAGGGTTTAATATACTTAAGTTGACGTGTAAGTTTCATAAGTATTAGTTCATTTTTGAGTTAATTACAACTCGTCCCGTCTAAATATTGACCTAATTACGCACACGTGTGTCGGTGGAATCCCGTCCCGTTTCTCCAATACTTAATATTTTATCATAATTTTTTTACCAAAAGATAGGGTTTAATATACTTAAATTTTTGAAATACATTTAATAAGTATTAGTTCATTTTTGAATTAACTACAACTCGTCCCGTCTACAATTTGGACTATATTTCAGCACCTGTGGCGGTGGAATCCCGTCCCGTTTCTCCAATACTTAATATTTTTTCATAACTTTTTTACAAAAACATAGGGTTTAATCAACCCTAAATTTTGATATACTTTTAGTAATTTTTAATTAATTTTTGATTTAACTACAGCTCGTCCCGTCTAAATATTAACCTAATTACGCGCACGTGTAGCGGTGGAATCCTGTCCCGTTTCTGCAATAGTTTTTATTTTTTCATCATTTTGTTACCAAAAGATAGGGTTTAATCAACCCTAAATTTTGATATACTTTTAGTAATTTTTAATTAATTTTTGATTTAACTACAGCTCGTCCCGTCTACAATTTGGAATATATTTCAGCACCTGTGGCGGTGGAATCCCGTCCCGTTTCTCCAATACTTAATATTTTTTCATAACTTTTTTACAAAAACATAGGGTTTAATCAACCCTAAATTTTGATATACTTTTAGTAATTTTTAATTAATTTTTGATTTAACTACAGCTCGTTCCGTCTAAATATTAACCTAATTACGCGCACGTGTAGCGGTGGAATCCTGTCCCGTTTCTGCAATAGTTTTTATTTTTCATCATTTTTTTACCAAAAGATAGGGTTTAATATACCTAATTTTTGAAATACGTTTAATAAGTATTAGTTCATTTTTGAATTAACTACAACTAGTCCCGTCTACAATTTGGACTATATTTCAGCACCTGTGGCGGTGGAATCCCGTCCCGTTTCTCCAATACTTAATATTTTTTCATAATTTTTTTACCAAAAGACAGGGTTTAATATA
>NW_021763209.1:0-1181 GCF_005508785.2 Acyrthosiphon pisum
TTTCATTTGTCTATAAATAGCTCAAAAAGAGTCGAACCACTTTGAAAATTTACCCCTGTATAGACAACGCTAATATAAACATCTGTTGCAAATTTCAAGTGCTTAATTATTTTTTGAGTTACAGTAAAATTAAGTTTTCGTTTTTGTCAAAAATTGGTTTTGCGTAAAAATTCGCGTTTTTCCGTTATTTTTTTAAGGTTTTTCCTGCCGCGTTTTGAAAAGTATTGGGAAATTTTCACTTTTGACCCCCCAAAGTACCAACTAGATTCACTTTCCTTTCAGAAAAGGTACAACTTTTGAAAATCGAAGCATTTTTACAGCTCCAAAAGTTGTCGTCAGACACAAAAAAAAAAAAAAAAAAAAAAAAAAAAAAAAAAAAAAACACACATCATTGTAAAATCAATACATTCATCACTTCGTTCAGAATCTAAAAGGCACTATTTATTTTTATAAGCATTTAAATTTTGATTTTTGACAACATATTTTGGCATATTTAACAAAGGGTTCCACGCGTAAGTAGGTTATCCTATAACCAAAAAATCTCAAAAATATAAAAACTCGGTTTATTATTATGTAGTTTTTATGTTCTAATTTTGAAAAAATTATATATTAAATAACAAAGATTTTAGTTATTTTGTTGTATTTTTTTTTAATATTAATACAACTTAGTGACTACTATATTAATAATAACAATTAACAATATAAATATAATAAACAATATTAATAATTATATTATTAATTCATCTACGACATTTAAAAATGCCAATGCGAAAAATAAGCATATAAAAGAGTGGATGACAATGGGCCTGCTATGTTCAGTGCGTAAAAAACAGGCTTTATCTTTAAAAGTTAAAAAACACCCCAATAATGCTAAATTACGTTCGTATTATATTAAATACAAAAATATTTTCACTTCAATTTTAAGAAGTGCTAAAAACAATTTTTATAAAAAAAAATTTAATGATATCTCTTATAGGTAGTCCAAAATTAACTTGGAAATTAATAACAGAGCTCACTTTGTCAAAAAATAAAAATAGTAATAACATTAAATCATTAATGCACAAAAACGAACATATAATTCCTTCAGAGGATCCAGTCAAAGCATCAAATGTTTTTAATACGTTTTTTACTAATATTGGTATTAACCTTGCAAACAAATAAAATTCTAATCAACATTTTGA
>NW_021763210.1:0-728 GCF_005508785.2 Acyrthosiphon pisum
TTTACAAACGTAGATTACGATACTTATTAGCATCAATAGTTTTGTCTGTTTAAAAAGCTGGTGATTGTAGTTTTTATTTTTAACTATGAGTTCTTACCGTATAATTTATTCTTTATTTCTAAAATGCATTTGCCTGCGGGCGCCAACACCCTCCTTCAATTTTTTTTTTTATGATTTTAAGCTAGCTGAATTTTTCAAACGTAGAATACCCGGTTCCCTATAAATATTTCTTCTTATATGAGCTTATTATCGTGAATAGTTTTTTCTGTTTAAAAAGCTGGAGATTGTAGTTTCCATTTTCAACTATGAGTTCCTACCGTATAATTTTTTCTTTATTTCTAAAATGCATTTGCCTGCTGGCGGCAACACCCTCCTTCCATTTTTTTTTTTATAATTTTAAGCTAGCTGAATTTTTCAAACGTAGATTACCCGGTTCCCTATAAATATTTCTTCTTAGATGAGCTAATTATCGAGAATAGTTTTTTCTGTTTAAGAATCTAGAGGTTTTTATTTGATATCTTCAGTGTCCCTACATTTTATTTTTTTTTTTTCTATTTTTTTTTTTTTTGATTTCTAAAATGCATTTGCCTGCGGGCGCCAACACCCTTTCTTAAATTTATTGTAGCTTGCAATTTTAAATATGAGCTCCTACTGTATAAATTTTTCTATTCTTTTTTTTTTTTTAATTTTTCTAAAATGCATTTGCCTGCGGGCACCAACATCTCCTT
>NW_021763211.1:0-866 GCF_005508785.2 Acyrthosiphon pisum
ATTCAGTGAAAATTTTCAAGTTTCTACAGTCTCTCGTTTTTTAATTACAACAAAATAAGAAAATCGTTACGTAAGAAATCGAGTGAATATCAAATGTTGTAAAAATATGAATTTCAAACGCTCATAAAAATTTAATTTGAGTTTCTTATAGACATTTTTTTTTTGATAAAGGTAGATTATCCTATAAGGAATCTTGTATTACATTTTAAAATCTTAGTTCTAAAAAGAAAAATTTTAACGAATTATAAACTCAAAATAATTAGGTAATTTTCGTGATTTTTCCATATTTTGTCAATTTTTGAACTTTAAATGCTAATAAAAAAAAACTGTGACTAAGGATTTTTAATATTTTTCAAATGTCTTTGTAACAATATAGTAGGAGCCATGTATTAAATTTTCAAGTATTTTTACTCAACAAATAAAGTTTTATTGATATTCACAGAAATAAAAACTAATTAAATTGGAAACTGAAATTGTCCGTAAACAGCTCAAAACAAATCAAAATATTTTGAAAATCTTATCATGTATAGAAAATGGAAATTTAAACAACCAGTGAAAATTTCATGTATTTACAGTCATTCGTTTTAAAGTTACACCAAAAACCAAAATCAATTTTCTCGAAAACAGATTTTGCGTAAAAATTCCCGTTTTTCCTTAATTTTTCTTTTGTTTTTCACGGCGCATTTGAAAACTATTGGAAAAATTTTACTTTTGACCCACCAAAGTACCAACTAGATTCACTTTCCTATCAGAAAAAGATCTGTTGAAGAAAATACAAGCACTTTTACTGTCCTAAAAGGTGATGACAGACACAAAATTAAAAAATTAAATTAAAAAAAAAAAAAAAAGGTGGGTAAGTGGATGTC
>NW_021763212.1:0-1013 GCF_005508785.2 Acyrthosiphon pisum
TATTTTGACTCTTTTTGAGCTGTTTACGGACATTTTCAGTTTTCAATTTTTTTAGTTTTTTTTTTCTATAAATATCAATAAAGTTTTATCTGTTGGGCCAAAAGTGTAAAAATGTAATACAAAGTTCCTGATATATTGTTACAATATCAGTTGAAAAATATTAAAAATACATAGGCACAATTTTTTTTTATAAGCATTTGAAGTTAAAATGTTGACAAAATTTATCAAATTTAAAATTGAATAATTATTTTGTAGTTAAAAATTTATAAAATATTCAACTTTTATATCTAAGGATTGAAAATTTAAAACAAGATTCCACGTAAATATTTAATTCTGTTACCAAAAATTCTAAGAAATACATAAGCACAGTTTATTTTTATAGTCATTTTAAGTTCAAATTTGGACGAAATTACATATTAAAAAACCTGGAATAAATATTTTATTTATTTTGTTGTGATTGTAATGATTGTATAATATTATTTGTGGGTACTTGAAACTTCTAAAGTAGACTATTATATATCTATGATAGTACCATGGTTTATTGTTGATGTATAACGTGTTACCTGATGGATATTGTGATATGATTAATTTTGAATTTATTATTAATACCTATTATAGGTCAATTTTTTTTTAATACTATAGATAAGTATACCTACCTATAATAGGTATGCCTAATACCTAGACTGACAAACCATCTCCGCTCAGAATCGTTTTTCTTATACAGTGATATTATATCATTGAATTCAAATTTAATACTATCCATTATACAGTGACCCACTTGTAATCTACTGTACAGCAGAGCGACATCCACTTACTCACCTTTTTTTTAATTGTCATGGTTTCAAAAACATTATCTAAGTAAAATTCTCCATTATATCTATTAAAATTTTAATAAAAATACTTACTCGGCAGAATCTCCAGTTTCAGCTTTAGGTTTACGAGGTCTACCCTTAGCTTTCTTTGGCGTGTTCCCAGTAGCACTAGCAGTGCTTGATCCATCTTTTTTTTGATTA
>NW_021763214.1:0-4494 GCF_005508785.2 Acyrthosiphon pisum
TAAATAAGATGTGAACAACAATAAATCACATACCCCGCGTTCCTGCATACTATACTCGTATTTTGTTACTTCGAATTGCTCAACAAATAAGGTAGCAACTCAATTTTACAACTTTTTTTTTATAACTATAAAATGTACAGATGATTTTAGTTTCTTTATATTTTGATTGTCTGTTTTTTAAGTTTACTGAGAGTTTTACACATTGTATTTTAAACAACTAATGAAGATTATAAATTGCATTTTGATTTTCAAAGTATTAACATTTTAATTATATAAATATTTTTGTTGTTTCTGATAAAATATCTAGTACCTATTTTTCTTGGTTTAAAAGTGTGTGTTTTTTTAAAAATCACATTCAATTATATATAACATATTATGGCAAATAATTGCATATTTAGCAGTGACGGACTGGGCCTGTAAAAGCCTATTAACCTCATATTATAGAAGGCCTCATATTCAGAAAAATGCCGAGGTTAAATTAGTATTTTTACCATAAAAATATCATAATTATTCCAACTGTAATCACACAAATAATATATTATCAAGAAGTATCGATTTATAGTATTTTATAAAATTAGATTAGAAATTATTATAAAATTCGGAAATTACAGTTGAAGATAATAAAGATTTGAGATGTGCTATCCCTTAATTATGGCCCCTTGGTGCTTAAATGAAGGGCCCCGTGTCCCCGTAGTACAAGCAGTGGTCGGGACGCTACCTACTGTTTTTTTGTAGCACGCTAACGCTACTGCTACTCCCCTCAAAAAAGTAGCTCGCTATCGCTGAAGCTACTTTTTTTTTTAATGTAGTGCGTTATTTCTAACGCTATTGTTTAAATGTAGTGCGCTACTTTTTCGCTACATTTTTTTTAAAAATTGTTTTGATTTATTTAGATATTCACTTGAGTACTTGGTCATTATTTGTTAATGCGTACCACTATTTTCTTGTAATTTCGGAAGGCAGGTTTATTCAATGTATCTCATGTATTTTTATAACAAAACTCAAAACAAATAAACGTTTTATTGAAAATTGTCAATTAGTATTCGGTCACTGGGAGAAAGGATTTCATACAGCAAGAGGATAAGTGATTACAATGAATTTTGATTTACCAAACATTTTTTTAAAAAGTTGATGGCAAGCATGGATCTAGAACATCTTTCGCTCCGCTGTATAGTATAAGTGTCAAGTGGACCTCATCCTTGTGTAGGTAATCGTGATGGAAGTGTTAAATCTGAATTCAATGATACACAGAATCTAAAAAACTGTTTTTTTACATATAAAATTGAATACTTAAAAGAAATACAGAAAATGCCGAATGCCGAAAATAAAAATAGTGACAATAAAATACTAATATATTAATTATTATTTATGGTTCTGTATTCAATAATATAAAATATAACATTGTAATAATGCTCTTATGATTATAGTCTTATCTATAATCTATGATTACTGATTAGTGCGGTACGAGTTAAACCCGAAAAATTCAAAAATACACTCATCTAGTCATCTTAATTAAATAAATAAACATACATCATAATATTTTAATTATCATGAAATATTATGTTATAGAAGTAACGATATATTAATAAAACTTTTCGCTACGCTAATCGTAATTGCATTTATTGTGCTTTATGCCTTTATCACACTTAAATACTCCATTGCTCTAATTACTAATTAACCAAAAAATGATTATATTATGACCTACGAACTGCATGTATTATGTGACTTGGGACTTTTCAGTTAGGCCGGGCGCACACTGATAGAGCAAAACTGTTCCGAGCTAGTCGAAACATTTTGTTTCAAACGGCTCCGAACAAATTTCATTCATACTGACAAAACAAAACCGAACAAGACAAAATAATTTCCGATTCATTTTTTGTTTTATCAGTTATCACTATAGTAATCTGTAATAATACTTGAGAGGACGCTACACCCGTTACGTTGTCTCAGTCTTACAAAATGCACAACATACAAAAAACTGTTTTACGCGGGACAACTTACTATGCTCCTTCTTTATTTTTAGTAGAATTGCTAAAATTCCACAACACATAAGGAAGAACTTCATCTATGTCGTGGCGTTTTTGGTTTTTTTATAGCACTTACCTATAGTAAACAAAAAAAACTTAATGTTCTCAAACTAATAACTTTAATTATATTAATGTTATCCAAAAAATAAAAACGCACGACACAGATAAAGTTCTTCCCTATGCGTTGTGGAATTTTAGTAATTCTACTATAAATACCATAGACTTAATATGTCTATGATAAATACAGAGGGAGCATAGTAGTTGTCCCGCGCAAAACAGTTTTTGCTATGTTGGGCAATGTGCATTTGTAAGACGGAGACAACGTTGCATGCGAGTGTAGCGTCCTCTTAAGTTGCCAACACTGGGTTAAGAGTCTTAAAACGGTTCTTACTCTTAAAAGAGTCTAGATACCGTTTTCGATTTGACGCACTTTTTGCACTCGGTGCGCACTGAGTGCAAAAACGTATTCGATTTGACCAATATTCAGTGAACTGGTGCGGTGTTTTGTATTCGATTTAATTGCACTGACAACACTCGTGCGCACTGCGCACTGAGTGCGCATTTTCTGCACCGCCGATTTTGTCAGTGCAATGAGTGCATTTTATAAATATGAACCGTTTTTCTCGATAACGGGGAACAAAATACGGCGGCCCTATTGACAATTGTATTTCTTTCCATGTCAACATATTTTGTTTTCCATAATATTACACATAAATGTATTCGATTTATAAGAAACATTTATAATGCAATTTTCATGCAACACTTGCTCTGTACCAGTGGAATTTCAGTGCACACTATTTTGTCAAATCGAAAACGCTATTAACAGATCACGACATTAGTTTTCCAAATTGGATAAATTGTACGACAGTTGAAAACGTCAAAACCTGGTTTCGACTCTCGGTTCGAACTTCTAGCGTATAGTCTAACGTATGTTTACGACGACCGTCGACCTATAGAAAAACGCCGTGGCCCGTGTGGTCTATGGTCTGAACATACCCCCTACCATCGTCGGTAAACGGGTATTTCGATTTCCGAACTTCCGAAGTCGAGCCCGAACTACGATTTCCTTCATTCAATTTTCGTCATTATCCCTCTGTATGACTATATGCGTCATTCCGCATTCGTCCACAAGCCCGACGCCATCTTTTGCTCAATCGTTTCTCAAGCCACCCGAAATCAAACTGGTGAGTATTTTTTAAACTTAAACCACCGTAATTCATTATATCGTATTATATTTTCCTGTGGATTCAGAATTTGTTAATATTGAAGTATTTTTTTATTGGGAACTATTTAATTTAAACAAATAATATAGAATAATATATTATAATAACTTAGAGCTTGAACTAAATGTTCAACAAAACCATGTTGTCTCAGTCTCTTGAAATCATAAGACAAAATTGTATTCACGCAATAATAATATTACTAGGTATTTTTTTATAGGATAAACCAAGATAAAAATGTGATAGACAAATTTTAAATCCACAGACTTGTTTTGCATACAAATATACCAATATACAATTGAATATTTGAACATAGTGCGTAAATTTGTATGTGTTAATAATTTCAAGTTTTAATATTTCGTAAACTTACACATTTAATACAAATTTAAAAAAGTTTTTATCATATACGTAAATTAATCTAGTTAATCCTAAGCAGGTCTATAATAGTATTTGTATTATTTTCATTTACGTAAAAATTAACATGGAACCTATTACCTAACCTAACGCGTTGGTCAACACTCAACTGCGCAGATTTATATACGCAGAATTCTAAAATAAGTATAGCTTAATGAGTAATTTAGGTAACTGAGTGTAGGTACCCAAAACCCAACTTTCGTGGAGACACGGTACATAATGTCATTGGTTGTATAATATTACATAAATACGCGTGTTCATGTGAATCTAGCGTCGTATATTATTAGCTCATGGTTTTCGTTCAGAAACTCGCTCATGTCTCATTTCTGTATCTGAGGAATAACATGGGTATAATATTGCATAAAGATATTATTCTAGTTTCTAGACATTCTAGTTTCTATAATTCAAGGAATAGAAAACAATAATATTATTGTTATTATTTGATAAATCTAAATTAGTGCAGCGCATGCGTGGAGTGTGAAGCGGTATAGTTGACGGTGCGTCCGATTGGTGTGGCGCGGCAAAGTATGCGCATCGCCGTCGCGTCTCTTCTCGACAACAATAATATTAAAATAATTTATTAATATTAATAATATTGTCCGTCTCCGTATACCGCGCCAAAGGATAATCGGTGCGTCCTAAGGTCCTCCCCACACACTGTGGCGGTGGCGGTTACGGAAAAATGAGTGGACCATAGACAAATATTTATTTATCTATGGTCTGGACACAATTTTACCGCCATCGCTGCAGTGTTTGGCGTCCTTATACAATCTAACGGCGCGGCGCGTCGGTTTTAAGAGGACACCACACCCGCATGTGTTGTCTCCGTCTTA
>NW_021763214.1:4891-7041 GCF_005508785.2 Acyrthosiphon pisum
CTAGATTCGCTAAAATTTTTAAGCCAACGGCATAAAACGTGAACTAGAACTACTGAGCGTAAATTTGGTATGTACGCGTTTGTAAGACGGAGACAATTCATGCGGGTGTGCCGTCCTCTTAATAATAAATTATAATGTATTATTTATTACTATTTACTTATTAGTTATTCCACTTGTTAGTGTATAATATTATATAGTTCTGTCAATTTTTCGGATTTCGTGTTTCTTGTTAAAAACCGGGTACAATTTTACAACCAGTGTTCAAACCCGTTTTGACGCACTGATTCAACGCTTTTGACTGATCTTAAGGCTGGGGCCACGGACTAAGATATACTCTTAGTTCGTGGCTGGGGCTATACACTGCGTATTCCGCAGCGTTTTCCGTCGAATTAAAAACGCATTGGTTTAAATCGGAGCAGTTGACATCACGTTTAATATTAAAATATATAGGTATCTTTATTTATAATCTGTGGTAATAACTTTGTTATAAACCCAAAACAAATTTTTCTGAGTGAAACCATAGTAAAATCACGAAAAAAAATGGAAATGAATGCAGTTTAGCTAGCTCCAAAGTGACTTTTTTTATAAAATGTGTGCTTTGCATGCTTAATATAATGGTATTTTCCAAAAAAAAGTTGGTACAATTTTCTTTGGTAGTTGTGGTCTCAATACTTCAAAATCGTTTTAGATTCTGAGCGGAGCGATGAATGTATTGATTTTACAACGATGTGTGTTTTTTTTTTGTGTCTGTCATCACCTTTTAGGACAGTAAAAATGCTTGGATTTTCTTCAATAGTATCTTTTCTGATAGGAAAGTGAATCTAGTTTGTACTTTGGGGGGTCAAAAGATATTTTCCAGTATTTTCTAAAGCACCGTGAAAAACAAAATGAAAAACGAGAATTTTTACGCAAAATCGATTTTGGTTTTTGGTGTAACTCTAAAACAAATGACCGTAAAAACGTGAAATTTTGACTGAATGTTTATATAAACATTTTCTATACACGATAAAATTTTCAAAATATTTTGATTTGTTTTGAACTGTTTGGGGACATTTTCAGTTTCCAATTTTATTAGTTTTTTTTTCTATGAATGTCAATAAAACTTTATTTGTTATTTTGTTAAAGTACTTAGAGATTTAATACAAGGCTCCTACTATATTGTTACAATGATATTTGAAAAATATTAAAAATCCTTAGTCAAGGTTTTTTTTTACAAGCATTTAAAGTTCAAAAATTGACGAAGGAAATAGGAAAAAATAAGGAAAAATAATGAAAAATCACGAAAATTAGCTAATTATCTTGAGTTAAGAATTCATAAAAAATTTTCTTTTTAAATCTAAGATTTTAAATTGTAATACAAGTTTTCTTATAAGATTATCTACCTTTATTAAAAAAAAAAAATTTCTATAAGAAAGTCAAATTAAATTTTTATGAGTGTTTGAAATTCAAATTTTTACAATATTGGATATTCACTCGATTTCTCATGTAGCAATTTTCTTATTTTGTTGTAATTCCAAAACGAATAACTATAGATACATGAAAATTTCATTAATTGTTTATTTTATCAGTTCTTATACTTGATATAGTTTTCAAAATATTTTGACTTGTTTTGAGCTGTTCACTGACAATTTCATATTTTAGTTTTTTTTTCTATGAATATCGATTCATAAGTTTTATCTGTTGGGCCAAAAAGTGTTAATATGTAATACAAGGCTCCTAATATTATATTGTTACAATATTAGTTGAAAAATATTAAAAATACATAGGCACAATTTTTTTTTTTTTATAAGCATTTAAAGATTGAAATTTGACAAAATTTATCAAATTTAAAATTGAATAATTATTTTGTATACATAAGCACAGTTTATTTTTTTAGTAAGTTCAAATTTGGACGAAATTACATATTAAAAAACCTAGGATAACTATTTTAGTTATTTTGTTGTGATTGATTATTATTCGTGGGTACTTGAAACTTCTAGAGTATACTTTTATATACCTACCTATGATAATATCACGGTTTGTTGTTGATGTATAACGGTTATATGTACCGAATGGATATTGTGATATGATTAATTTGGAATTTATTATAGGTACCACAGAATAAGACAATACCATACCATACCGTCGTTTCCGCTCAGAATCGTTTTTCT
>NW_021763214.1:7770-9495 GCF_005508785.2 Acyrthosiphon pisum
ATCCCACCTTTACATGATGGAACCGCTGTTTGGTTTGCTAGGTTGTGATGAATTAAAAAACGCTATCTATCACAAGCAGCGTAGTTTTGCTGACCAAGCGTTACAGCAGCGCTGAATTATCTAAGGCACGGTAACTAATTTAATGAAAAGTGTAAACACATCATTACAAATAATTCATAGTTGATAACAAAAACGAAAAAACGTGATGTGAAAAGCGGTATTTAAACCGCTTAAAATTGGTAAGCGGTTATTTAAATATTTTGGAAACCGTTAAAAATCGGTAACTGATAATCACTTTTTTATTGTGGTGTAAGGTAACCGGTAACCGGTAAACGGCACATCTCCAAAGTGACTTTTAAAAATGTGTGCTTTGCATACTTAATTAATGATATTTTCAAAAAAAAAATTGGTAAAATTTTCTTTGGAAGTTGACATTGTGGTCTCAAAAGTTCAAAATCGTTTTTTATGTTTAAAATATCAAAAAAATAACTATTTTTTTTTGTTATTGGGAGTTTGTTCTTTCTCCTTTGGTGGAATCTTATGTGCATAAGAGAAAAATTATCTACGTAGGTACCTACTTAATTTTTAACTTATTTTTAATTAAGTAAATTTAAAAAAAATGGAGGACAGGTTATACCTACGAAAAATCGCGAATTTAAAAAAAACCGCTTGTAACTTGTAGCAAACTGACTTTATGCCAAAAAACTTAAGCTTTAAAAATAATTGATGTCATAAAAAAAATTGGAGGAAAATATACAGTTTTTCTAAAAATAAAAATATCAGCAAATCCGCAGTTGTCGAGCACGGTACTCAAAATCTTAACAAAAAAAATAATCAATAATACCTATTTTTTATGTGTGCTAAATTTGCCAATCCATTGTATCCAATCTTCTGCTTTTATGAAATCTGACGAATGACTATAGTGACAAAATAGTATTAAAATTACATAACATTTTGTTTGTTTTTTTCAGTCATCATGGTTGCTCAGAAAATTTTGTCTCTGATGTTGGTCGGGTTGTTAATCGCATCTTCCGCCAATGCTGGACCGATCGCAGCTGGAATTTGCTATGCTGGATGTGCTGGTGTGACGGTTGCATGCTTCACTGCCGCCGGGTTTACGTTTGGCACTGTTCCTGGAGCAGTGATTGCTGCTACACCCGCATTAGCTGCGTGCAATGCAGCATTTGGGATTTGTGAAGCAAGCTGTGTCGCAGCATTATTGCTACCTACACCGTAAGGCTTAAGCCTAAAAAATATTTTCTTTTCAACAGCTCGTGTACTTAATGAAGTTTTTTTTAAATGTAAACATTTTTTTTTTTTTATGTATACGCAAAAGTTTTGCATTAAAGTGTTGCCGTGTTGGTAAATCATCAAATAACTAAAATAAATATTTTTTTCATAATAGATAGTAATAATTTGGCATAAATAATAAACTGCTTTGATTATCTTCATTATTATTTATTGTTTTTTTTTTTTCTAGCCATTATCTTTACAATATCTGATACACTATATAGTGCAATAGTTTAAGATTATTATTTTTCTTTTACATTTACTTCAAAATTTATTAAAATTTAATTCAGCTTGATACATTTAAAAAAAATGTATAATGAATCATATAGGTAGCCATTGTTTTTTAAGTTTAAAAACACTGACAAGAGAAGTACATTAAATACCGTCAAACGGGCAACTTGGGTCAGTTTTGAATGTTCTATTGCAAAATAATTT
>NW_021763214.1:9545-14801 GCF_005508785.2 Acyrthosiphon pisum
TTACCAATTAAATAAGTAGGTATTATAATATGTAAATAATATTAAAAACCAGGGTTGAATAACAGTAGCTCGAGTTGGTCTAGATAAGTAAAACGTAGTTTACAGAAATGTATGCAGGATTATAATAATTTATATTGTAGAGTACCTAGTAAATTTAACACACGTCCGAACATATTTTTTGGTATCAATTTTTAGGTAAAACGTCTAATTCAATGAGTAATAGTGTACAGTGGTGCCAAAATATATATTTATCTATGACAATTGTCATAGGTGATTTTAGTAGTTTGGGGGTCACCTTTGTTATTCTATAGTTATTTTATGAAAATTTGTTTAATAGACAACATAAAAATTATACTTGGTGTATGGTAATGTAATTATAAGAAATAGGTGGGTGTCAAAATTTTATGTGGAGGTGTCTAATGTCATAGGTAAAATTTTGGACTTCGGCACCTCTGTTAGTGTAAGTTTTCGGACCACTTCAAAACGATAGAGATTAAACTTAAAACTAATTAATAAAAATTAATACTTATGTTCAATATTTGATGCTGCAGCCTGCAATACTACCAAAGTGATTTTAAATATTGTTAAGATAACAACAATATTTGTATCACAGAATAGATGAAAATATAGACAAAATAACTGATCAATATAGAAGCAACATATTGTAGAACTCACCTTGGTCACCAAAATGAAATTAGATTTCTTCCTATCCCAACAATTGTTCAAGAAACAATTGCTGGTATACCTATATTTATATTTGAGATTTACTCTTACTAGGTGGAGTTGTATGGTCTTATATTTATGTATTAATAATAGTATTTATAGTTAAAGGCCTTCAGACATTATTTAAATTACAATACAACCACGCTATTGCTAAATTTGTGTTTTTTTTTTTAAAATCTAATTTACAAGGAAACCTGACATATATTCCTATATCCTTTCAGTAGTTACTAAAAGGTGCTTAAATACTATACTTAACTAAGAGTTATGTGTCAGTAGGTATCAATAATCATTGAATTGGTTTGGAAAAACTACTTTACAGTTTACAGTTTTAGTATATATGTATCAATGTTTTTATTTATTGGTTCATAGTAACAACTAACATGTACCATATTATGGGGAATTTATACCGTTAAAAAATTAATCTGTAAATAGGTTTGGTTAAATATATTATTAATGTTTGTTATATTTAATGTTATACAATTGTTTATATAGGTATTAGGATATTATTCCAATTAATTCAGTTAAAGTGAATCTTGTAAGTATTATTTTCAATTGTTAAACAATTAAGTATGTGAATTAGTTTCGTTAAATATGTTATTAATGTTTGTTATATTTAATGTTATACAATTGTTTATGTATGTATTAGGATATTATTCCAATTGATTCAGTTAAAGTGAATCTTGTAAGTATTATATTCAATTACTTAAATATTAGTGTATACTACATTTAAATTTTAAAATACGTAATCAAACGATTATGTAATAAGGCAACTGTCGTGATAGTATGATACTGATAATAAAAGTGCTGATAAGAGGCGCTGTCTCTAGACGCTCGTGATTTCATCTATTCTGTGTTTGTATCACATTAATTGATAAGAGACCGTTATGGAGGTAAAACTAAAGATAATATTTTTGGCCCAAGTTAAACACACGCCCCAAGTTGGCCCGTTTGACGGTATGTACTCTAATACTCTAATATTGATACCAAATGTTATATTTTTTCAATTTTTTCCAATATAAACTGAACTTCCCACTTTGATAATGTACATTTAAAGGACTTAGGTGCTGCTTTTATATGCGGACTAAAAATGTATGCGGTGTAGGTATCATGCACAATCATAAACATAGACCGCATATTAGACCAGAAAAAAAATTTAATATTCTTATGTATACTAATAGTATATATAAATAAGATAGGTGATTGTATACGGTATTCTCCCACTATAAACTTGGTATAGAGTTAAAATTGTTAATTTTTATATATTTTTAATTTTATAGTATGTATACAACTATATTAATTATTAATTAATTTATCGACGTGATAATATATTTTTAGTTATACTATGGAAAAAAACTACAGTATTTTTTTTTTTTTGATTTTCTGATATACTACTCGTAAACCAAATACTAAGCAGAAACATGACGGTATTCCACATACATGAGAAGCACGCCAGCAACCATTTAAATATGATTACAGCAGTGTTATACCCAACTGTACAATGGCCAGGTTAATAATTGATTTTTTCACTTGCTTAAACCTAAATAAAACAGTTAGGTAATCATTTACAAAATATTTTATTCTTCAATAAAATTCCTATATGGTTTTATTTTATTTATATGCTAAACTATTGGTTGTTTCTAACTAAGACTAAAACGAGAATGTTAACTATTTTTATTAATATAAAAACATTTATTTTACTAGTTATAAGAATGAAGTGCTTTTAGAAGGTAACAACATGGGTAGTACCATTAATTAAACTAAGTGAGAGCGACAAATTCTGATTGCACCATCGTTCTTAACTCGATGAGTTACATAAGTTCCAAAAAAAAAAATCGAAAAATATGCATGGGGTGTTAAAGTGCACTTTAGCCTAATTTATTATGACGTATGATTGTGTATACATGTATGATTAATAATAAGAAATTCATCAATAATATCACAATTTATTTTTTTGGTCCTGGGGGGTTTGAACCCGACCCCCCCCGTATGTACGCCACTGATTTTATGTGATGTTTTTAAAATAGCTGGACACTTTGAACGAACTATATTTTGAACATCTCTATCTAATAAAAATTTTTAAAACAGGCTCTGTCATTTCCTTGAGTGGATTTAAGTATTTCCATAATTACACAGTCACAGATATAAAAATTACTCAGAGAAAATGTACTCTATAGTCTATACTGCACTATAGGAATATAGGAGTATAGGAACTATAGAAGTATACTAACCGTCTGAGGTTTAACCGTAATAATTTATTAATAATTAATTATTTAATAATTTAAATTTTGTTCCGATCATTTATCATTTTATTATTAATTGTCAATAGTACTACTATTATAGTACTATAATGATCTCGATACCGATACGTAGATAACGTCTTTATCTGTCGATAATGACATAATTAACGGCTACTATGCGTTCTGGACTCAAACTAATTGGTGAATTGGTCAGTCGGTATTACATCGTAATCGCGTTTATTGAGTGGACTCTACACCGAAATTTGTTGTCTCCGTTTAAGATGTACAATTATATATAAGCAAACTTTGCAGACTCGACAAAGCAAACATTGGGGATTTTTTATCCGGGGGTTTTTTTTTCCAGGGATTTTTTTTCCGAATACCCGGACGACGGCCTTTCACATGTTGGCAACACTTATACCCCTCTACCATCGTCGGTCAACGGGTATACGGATGTCCGAAGCCGAACTACCTACGAATTACGCATTACGATTTCATAATTCATTAATTTGTCCACTGTCCTTCTGCCAATCGTTTCTCAAACCATCCGAAATCAAACTGGTGAGTATTTTTTCAACTTAAACTTTAATTCATCATATGGTATTATATTTTCCTGTGAATTCATAATTAGTTGATATTGAAAATTTTTTTTTATCATTAATTATTTAATTTAAACAATTAATATAGAATAATATATAATAATTTAGAGCTTGAACTAAATGTTTAGCAAAACCATGTTATTGTTTCAGTCTCTTTAAATCGTATGACTAATTAATTGTATTCACGCAATCATAGTTACTGGGCATTTTTTAAAGTATAAACTAAAATAAAAATGTGATTGACAAATTTTAAATTCACAGACCTATTTTGCATACAAATATCCCTACAATTGAATATTTGAACACAGTGCGTAAATTTGTATGTGTTAGTACACATTTAATACAAATTTAAAAGTTTTTATTATACACGTAGTTTAATCTAGTTAATCCCAAGCAGGTCCATAATAGTATTTGTATTATTTTCAATTACGTAAAAATTAACATGGAACCTATTACCTAACCTAACAACGCGTTAGTCAACACTCAACTGCGCGGATTTATATACGCAGAATTCTAAAACAAGTATAGCTTACTGAGTAATTTAATAACTGAGTGTAGGACGTAGGTACCTAACTCTCGTGGACACACTGTTCATAATATTATTTTATTCAATGATAATATCATGGGTTGTATAATATTTCATAAATACACGTGTCCATGTGAATCTAGCGTCGTATTATGCTTATGGTTTTCGTTCAGAAACTCCCTCGTGTCTCATTTCTGTGTCTGATGGTGTTGTGAATCCCTGTCTGTATGCTATACGCAGTATGAGATAGTAATAGTAGAAATTCGCTAGACTAAACCGGTGTGAAAAATAATGCACCGGGATTTTTGGACCATATCATTTACATGGTTCACTATCCCGGTGCGGGATAATGTGGGATAATTTTAAACCAGTTTAATCTAGCGAATTTCTATATAGTATAATATAGTTTAGTGTGTAAGCATATTAATATTATGTAAACAGACAGAGTCACACGGTCTAAAAGGAATTCGCTGCGTGGGCAGTTTTGAGCCCGAGCGAGCCCCTATTGTGTCTGGCTGTCTGTAATATTCAGTGTAGTTCTGGCAGACCATCGAGCAAAGCCTCTGTTGTTTTCTTAAGTCTAATAATTATTCTGTGCAACCAAATTTCTTTTAAAATTGATTATATTAATAAAGTATTAGTGATAACTCGTATTTATTTACTAACGAACAAACTCGGCTGTGGAGACGTCCATAAGGTATAATTGCATAAATTATTATTATTTATATGGGGAATACCCCGAATGGACCGAATTCCATCATGGACTTTCTATAATACAAGTCTATGAATGCCAAACAATAATATTATTATTTGATAAATCTAAATTAGTACTGCACTGCTGCCTGCTAGCCGGGAGTGTGGACGTGTCGTCCGATTGGTGTTGCGCGGCAAACTTTGTATGCGCGTCTCTTCTCGACAACAATAATAATAAATTGTCGGTCTCCGTATCCCGCGCCCAAGGAAAATCGCACCGTTTTATGCAATTTAACGGCGCATCGGTTTTAAGAGGACACCTCACGTGTTTTCTCCGTCTTACAAACGCGTAACATACCAAATGGCAAATTTACCCCCTGCAGTTCACGTTTTATGCCGTTAGCTTAAATATTTGTGTGAATCGACCTATTATGAAACTCGACGGTAAGAACATTATCTATGTTTTAATTGAAAGTTT
>NW_021763214.1:15314-18875 GCF_005508785.2 Acyrthosiphon pisum
TCAAAATATAGCTAGATTCACTCAAATTTTTAACCCTGCATCAGTCGCGTTGTTTAATATCACTCAATTAGTCGCGCGTCTACATTTGTAGAACAACCACAATTGTTGTCATTAATAATTTGTTATTACAACATAAATGAATGATTTGACCAAATTATTGAATAATCATATTAAATGTATATTTTTAATCAAATAATTGTATAATATTAATTGATTTTGTTTACTTTATTTTACTTTATTTTATTTTGATTACACACATCAATTTAATTTTAATATATGTCGAAAGTCCTGTTACAATTTAAATGAGTATTAAAATATTATCACGAATGCTTATAATTACTTTGATAGTATTTTAATTTTAACTTTTATTAGTATCCATTTTATCTGAAGATGTACTGTATTGTTTTTTATTGAAACAACAATCGCATATATAGTATAAAAAATATATATACATATATGAAAATATGTAGTATAAAAACTACGTAATTAAGTCGTCGCGTAATCTACAATAGTTGAACATAAAACTTGATTGCTCAATATACAGAACTACACTGAAAGATAAACTCCGAAATCATTACAGTTTTCAATCATATAATGTCGTTAAAAGGTATTTCGTTTATCATCGTCATAAGATAATTTCAAAACCATCTAAAATTAAATTGATTAACACTGTACTACAATAATAGAACGCGCGAAAGATGCAGGGTTACAACATAAAACGTGAAACGTAAATATATTATATAGTTCTGTCAATTTTTCGGATTTCGTGTTTCGTATTAAAAACTTGGTAACTTTTTGTGTTGCAAACCGGGTACAATTTTACAACCAGGGTTCAAACCCGTTTTTACGCACTGATATCAACGCTTTTGACTGATCTTAAGGAGCGTTATGAACTTTAAAATGCTCTAATATTATTTTGTTTCATAATTGTGATATCTTAATTATTATTACTACTGTTTACCTACCTATAATATTTCAATTTTCAGATTAAAATTTATTATAATAAATACTATAGTTTATACTCACTTTAATTTCCAAGTAGATGAGTATGTACGTAATCAGAAAATTTAAGTCTACCTATAATATTTAATATTGTAACAATTTTTACACATTTTTCTATACTAATGTCTAATACTTAATAGTCTTGCAATTTGTCGCCTACAATATGAAGGAAAGTATAGAAAAATATAATTTATTGTAATGCATGGCTCGCGATAAGAATATTGTTGCATATTCAGCATTTAAATTCTATACTAAACGTTTATATTAATAATAATAATCATAAGTATCATATTACGATCGGTGGGGATTCTCCATCGGTTATTAGCAAGTAGACAATTTTAATATACGTCATTACAATTTATACTTTCGACAATAAAAGACTATAAATATACGTTTGTGTCATTATTCATATTAACAATATACAACAACTATTAACGAACTTCGATTTTTTTTAAATTTATTCACATTAAAATATTAAAAATATAAACTTTATAAAATTGAACAAATATAAAAAATAAAACTAACAGACGTAGTTGTCATCACGTTTAATAGTAATAACACATTATAATATAATCTATTTATAATCTGTGATAATAACAAATTTTTCTGAGTGAAACCATAATAAAATCACGAAAAAAAATAGAAATTAATGCAGTTTAGCTCCAAAGTGACTTTTTTAAAAATGTGTGCTTTGCATACTTAATTAATGATATTTTCAAAATAAAATTGGTAAAATTTTCTTTGGAAGTTGACATTGTGGTCTCAAAACTTCAAAATCGTTTTTTATGTTTAAAATATCAAAAAAATACCTAACTTTTTTTTTTGTTATTGGGGAGTTTGTTCTTCCTTAATATTTTGGTGGAATCTTATGTGCATAAGAGAAAAATTATCTACGTACCTACTTAATTTTTAACTTATTTTTAATTAAGTAAATTAAAAAAAATGGAGGACAGGTTATACCTACGAAAAATCGCGAATTTTAAAAAAACCGCTTGAAACCTGGAGCGAACTGACTTTATGGCAAAAAATGTGAAGCTTTAAAGATAATTAGCGTCATAAAAAAATCGGAGAAAAAATACAAGTTTATCTAAAAATAAAAATAATAATACCTATTTTTACGTGTGCTAAATTTGCCAATCCATTGTATCCAATCTTTTGCTTTTACGAAATCTGACGAATGACTATAGTGACAAAATAGTATTACAATTATATAATATTTTTTTTGTTTTTTTCAGTCATCATGGTTGCACAGAAAATTTGGTCTTTGATGTTGGTCGGGCTGTTAATCGCATCTTCCGCCAATGCTTTACCAATCGGAGCTGGAATTTGCTATGCTGGATGTGCTAGCGTGACGGTTGCATGCTTCGCTGCCGCCGGGTTTACGTTTGGCACTATCCCTGCAGCAGTGATTGCTGTTAAACCCGCGTTAGTTGCGTGCAATGCTGCATTTGGGATTTGTGAAGCAAGCTGTGTCGCAGCATTAGTTAGGTAAGGCTTAAAGCCTAAAAAATATTTTCTTTTCAACAGATCATGTACTTAATGAACTTTTTTTTAAATGTATACATTTTTTTATTTTCATACGCAAGAGTTTTGCATTAAAGTGTTGCCGTGTTGGTAAATCATCAAATAACTAAAATAAATATTTTTTTCATAATAGATAGTAATAATTTGGCATAAATAAACTGCAGCTTTGATTATCTTCATTATTATTTATTGTTTTTTTTCTAGCCATTTTATCTACAATACCTGATACACTATATAGTGCAATAGTTTAAGATTATTATTTTTCTTTTACATTTACTTCAAAACTTATTAAAATTTAATTCAGCTTGATACATTTAAAAAAAAATTATAATGAAGTTTATAATGAATCATATAGGTAGCCATTGTTTTTTAAGTTTAAATACAACTGACAAGAGAAGTACATTAAATACCGTCAAACGGGCAACTTGGGTCAGTTTTGAAATTCTATTGCAAATAATTTTAAGATTAATTAATCTAGATGTATTTTCAGTCTAATATTTTTTTTTAGTTAAGATTTGATTTATTAATTTCTGACTTCTGTTGCACTTGAACCATACAAATTATTCCTTCTATGTTTTTTTTGTATTTTTCTGCATGCCCCATGTTGTACTGATTTTTATTTATTTTATTTATTTATTGATATATATTTTACGCCAATCGGCAGTTAACAATAGTACATATTATGTAGGTAATAACAATTAAATAGAAAAACAAAATTAACAGTAATAAAGTATAAGAACTCTATAACAAAAACTAGAACGTACAAATAACAGAATAACAGAAGCAGCCTGAGAACGCAGTCAAAACAACTAGGGCACACTTAGATTAGTAACTCTGAGCATTCTGTGAAGTGGATGATTGTAACCATAGGCAGTAGAGTGATGGGGAACATAAAACTGGTCTAGGTTTCGTATTCCATGGGTAGGAACTTTGAATAGAATTTCAGCGAGTAAATTATGTGCGTCGAAAGTACCATTTAGAATGGAAGTTATAAAAAGTGTACATCTATATCGGTGCAGTGAGAGGAGAGAAATG
>NW_021763215.1:0-5201 GCF_005508785.2 Acyrthosiphon pisum
TATTATTATATTACGCCATCGCTATTGAGGAAACAATAATAATACCACGGCCACTGCGACATTTTCAGCGTTGAAAAATGTGTAGGTAGTATTAAAGTGCATACTTTACAAGTCTTCCTAAAAATTATTGTCAATTAGAAAACTACACAATATTAATTTTGTTTCGCCTTCCAAAAGGGTGTATGGAGTACTATTACAAAACATAATTTTTTTCCACTCGTCATTTACATAAATGTCCGTAGAAGCAAGGGGTTAAGCTTGTTATAAAATTGTTACTCGTGTCTCGAAGAGCACATATACGTTGTAACTAAACAATTTCTTGGTGATTTTTCAATTCTCAGATATAAATATTGTTCTTTTTGACCCACCGATAAGTAGGTACTTACTTCGGGACACGCCTTTTACAACTCATTTTGTTTTGCTTTTTCACGCGCGTGTGCTTTATTTAATCTTTGTAATTATTTAGCACTACAATTGTTATTTTATGTAAATATCCACCGATAAATTATGCAAATTTAGACACGAATATTGTATATTTAGTATTTACTCGACAATCTATTTTAATCTATTCTTCCTCTCTGTACATATAGTGATATAAATATAGGTACACATTATAACAAAAAAAAAATAAGGGAATTTTAATTTTTAATAGTTTACCTACATAATACATTATATATTATATTATTCTCCAAACAAAACATTATATTAGATCTACATACTAAATTTGGTTTATAGAAGAAATGCTGGAATTTAATATTGTATTAAATTGTAGGATATAGGTACCTACGTTAAAATAAAAATTACTATTTAGTAAAAAAATTATTTGTAGATTTAAACCCGCCAATCCTACATTAGTCAAGTGTAAATGCAAATAAGCTTGGTTCTATAATAATAATTGTGATGACTGCTATATATTTATAGTTATAATATTATAATGTTATATGAGTAATGACAATACTACATTCCTCAAATAAGGAATATATACTATAATGTCTACAGTAATTTTATTTTATTTTATTATCTTATTGAAACAAAAAACATTCTTTACTTTCATAATAAAATCACACTAACAACATCGAAAAAAATCCTAAATCTAATAACATTTAACAATTAATAGTATGGAAAATGGTATATGTTCAAATTAAACAACTTTAGGTGTTTATATTACATTTTACATATTACGTTGATTATTTTTACATGTCGTATGTACACAATACGTTATATTATACAAAATAACATTATGTCGAAATGGATATTCTTTTTCGAGATACAAATTTTATTGTGCAAGACTTATGAGTATTGATACTCTTTAGCTAGATGTATTAATGACTAATGTATTATTAACCGTTAGGAATGTACCGCAAACATTTAACACAGAATGAAATATCATCAGGTTCATTGCCAAAACACTACATTTAGCACAAATGTATAATCTATTATCGAGTATTATGTAATACCGTGATTATATTATACTTTTATCAGTTTTAAATTTTAATTATTGCTACTGAAACTAATTGGATATAATGCGTTTATTATGTAAACATTAAAATAATGAAATTTTAGTCCTATTGAAGTCGTTCACATTTAGTACAGCTTAGTATAAAATAATATAATATAATTGATAAATTAATATAATAATGTTGAAATGGAATATACGTGTAACAGCCATGATTGGTATTATTTATTTTTTTTGTCATATTTTAAGGCTTACAATAGATTGGTGTTTGATTGTTTATACATTAATTAGTTAAATAACACGATTATGTCTTAAAATTCAATAATTATAATTATCAGTAATCAGTATATCATAAATTAGTTTTTAAATCCCAGAGAAAAATGATCCCGCAGCCTGCAGTTACAGTATAATTTACTTATTTTCACACAAATAATAATAACGAAAATAAATTAAAATTTATTCCAGACAGCAAACATTATTCAATATAATATAGTTATTAAAAATAACATAGTTATAAACTTATAACATTTATCCCATCTACTCATTACACCTTATAATATGACGTAGAACACTAAGCAATTTTTGTCAGAATACCTACATTTTTATAAAATGTTGCAGTATATTAAAAAAGCGAATGATTAAATATTGAATAGTGAAATATGAGTAAATTGAAATAATAAAAGTTGAGTGGGTTTCGCAAAAAATGCAAAATTTATTTTAAACAAGCAAATCGTAGAATTGAAATTTAATGAAATTCTAAAAATACAAATAAGTATTACATACTGGTTGATTTTAATTTACAATCGCAATAAATCACGGAAGTTTTATCCATTACCGAGCTAAGAAAAATAATATAAAATTAACAATAAATTCAAAAAAATACGAAAAATAACTAAAGAATATCAATATTCAATTTAAAATGTTTAGGTTAGGTCAAAACTCGTATTTAAATATTTTTAGAGCTTCAATAAAACTGGCAGCCAAAAATAAAATGAACAGAGACCAGTGGAAAATAGGCGAACCACTGTTGCACTACTGCAGTAGGTACAAACGCAAAGTTAATTTAATCGTTTGAATTTATATTGAATGGGTCATATTATGATATTTTCATTTTAAATGTAAACTAAATAGAAAAGAAGGTTATCACTTATCAGTTATTACTTATCGTGCTGTGCACTTGTGTTCAGTCAGTTCAAGGACGGATTGAAACTATTCTAGTTACGTAAAAACAAGGGAGAATAATATTTTCCCCAAGAAATAATGATGATTAAAAAAGAAAATTTTAAAAGTTAATTATGAAAACACTATTTAATTTGTTGGACTTCATAAGAATTTTAAATATTAAACAACTTATTAATAGTAATTATTATTAATGATGGTGATCGTGGTTATTATTATTACTTAATTACACCAAAAAACATGATTATATATAGTCATTTAGAACAATATGTTTTATGACATTTTTATAATTTATATGTATTCCTAAAAATTACAATACCCACAAATATTTTTGATAATAGAAAATTGATCATATAATTTAACATTATGAGTAAACACTCATCAAATTTTACAGAAAACTAAGTGTCTTGGCCCCCTGATTGCTATACAGTCATCTAATCACCTATATTTTGCCAACCCCTCGGTTTTTTATTTCTATAAAATGCTTATTATATAGTGCAATACTTATATAATTTCATTTTAGATTCTGAGCAGAACTATGGATGTATTGGTTTTACAACGATGCGTGTGTGTGTTTTTTTTTTTTAATAAATATACATTTCACAATCTGTTATTGCATTAAAATTTTTTAAATAAGTGAAAGTGACGGTTAATGGATAGGTGGTTGATGAGATATGTGCAACTTGTGAAGAGCTCATCCATCGATGGAACTTCGTGACGTTTATGGGTCTCTAGATTAATTAATTTATTCATCAGGTCATACGATTTACCAATATGTATTAATAAGCTAAATAATAAACTAGTAAAAAAGTTAAACAGATTTTCCATAATATTGTATAATATATACCTATTGTTTAAAACATATTATGTATCTGTAATATTTAATTTGCTGCCATAAGTTGGTTACCAATCATAATTCATAATATGATCCAGATATAACTTTCGTCCTTCATACTATAACTATTAACGAAATTTAAAAATCTATGAGTGGCAGTTTTGTATATAACATTTTTCAAAAATATTATCGGCATTTATCGAGTCACTGTGAAAATCGCGAAGTATAAAAAGTGAAAATAAAAATCATGAAATGCTCCAACAGTAAAAACAATAATAGCGAATACTTCATCCAAAATAATTTTTTTTTTTTCAAAAGATCGAACTTCAGAATTGCGGACTGTCATTAAAGACAATAATATTAATAAAAATAATGGATACACGTTTAAATGTACAATAAATTATAGACAATATCCCTATGTTTTATAGTTCGTCCCTATTTTCGTGTAATCAATGATACATATTATATAGCACGCATATATATCATATAAAAAATTAGTACAATATTTAAATTTAAATTGTTGTTGTTGCCGTTGTTCTTTTGATTTTGAAGAAGGAATTCCGTAATAATTACAAAATGGTAACACTAGACGTAGTATAAAGATTTGGATATTACAGGTACAACACTGATTATATATAATAGTATAATATAATAGTTAATAGTATATATACGACTCGGGCTATGGACGACTATATACTCCGGCCCACGAGAGTCCATACGTAAACCGCGCATTCATATAGTAATACGTGACGTCTGTTTTCTCCCACCATGATGCCATTCCCACTATTCGGCAACGTGCCGATGCGCAGTGACGGACGCGTTCTGACATATGGACTCTCGTGGGCCGGAGTATAGATTCGGTAATAGCTCAACCGCTTATCTTTATTACTTATAGAGACCCAAAAATACAAAATGACGTACAATAATTACAATTATTATGATTATTCACATATATGCGTAGTTAACAGGACACACGTCGTTTTCTTAAAATAATTATATTATTATTATATATCTATGAGAAGAATTTCCTATACTTATCGCTATAAAAACATTTCACCGTATAATTTTCACGATTTTGACTTTCACGGTGATTTTTTGACATTTCAACTTGCACCCAATTCAATTGTGTACATTATTTATACCATAACCTATTTATTTTTTTAATGGTTGCATATTTTTACGATTTTTACAGCAAATTATGGCATATTGTGATACTATTTATAATACATACAAATCCGTACTTTACCCATAACGGTCATAACTATTTGATGCATCTTACTGCATATTTTTGTTGTACTGTTTTGATGCCTAAAGTTTGTTTTTTTATAGTTATTTTCCACTCAGCTAACAAGCCCATGATTTAATATGAATCCCGGTGGCCAATCGCTAATATTCTTATTATTGAGGTACAAATTAAAAATTCGACTGAAAACTAACGAATTATTAGTGACACTGCACTATAGTAAGTATGCGGAGCACCGGCGCTCAGCTGTCTTTATTTCATAATAATTATACTGATTTCTCTGATCGGGAACAAATAATATTAAAATATGCCATTTTACTATAATGTACGTCAGCCGTCGTCATCATACTGAACGACTAAACAGTGAACACGTTCGCAATAATTTACGTCGGACACTCGGACGACATAATTATTTAATAATTAAATATAATTATTGTACGGTCAAGGTGAAACATTTCGTATGACCTATAGCCGAGACAGTTGTTTGT
>NW_021763216.1:0-968 GCF_005508785.2 Acyrthosiphon pisum
ACATTTTCGACGGTTTCAGTTTTAGAAGTAACTTTGGAATTAAGTATTTCCTTAGTTTTTTCAAAACTTACAAATAATCCAAAATATAATTAGCACTTTAACGATCCGATATCGATTTCGTTTGGAATTTTTTTATTTTCTATAATACAATCTAAATATTTCCAATTTAAAAATGGCAAAATCGTTGCTGATCGTTTCTGCTTTATTTTTGGCCGTCGTTGCATCTGTAACAGCTGCACCCACACCGAAAAAGCGTAAGTAATCATAACTACAATATTTGTAAGATTTCATTTGATTAGTAATATTTTTTATTATAATGTCTTATAAAATGATTATATATTTATAAATCATGATTTTTCATCGAGTACCTATTTCTTAAGTTATTTCATATTTTTATTCTTTAAAAATTGAACTAAGAATTATTTTAAACTAACGCAAAATAAACACTTAATTTACTCATTTCAAAAATGTAAACGTTAATTAAGTTGCCTATAATGTTTGCCTGGCTAATTAATTAAAAACTTCTATACAAATATATTTTATAATTTATATACTATTAGAACAAAAAAAACCGAGCATTATATAATTTTAATGTTATAATTTCTTTCAGTTTCATATACTTATATTTTAAATTGTTTAGGTATAAAACAAAATTGTTTCATAAATGATTGAAAAAAAAAAGTTTTATAATTTATTACAAAAATGTAATTTTCAATGCATAATTTTATTTTGGATAGGTAGTTTTTATTTTGTACAAAATATTTATGCAGAACGTTTAAAATTGTTTTAAACTCTGAATAATTTCAACGTCAATCAAATCAATAATTTCGACTTAGTACGATGGTCGAGTGTTATATAATTGTATTATTAAACTAATGTTTATCTAATATTCTTATAATTATTTCTTTACAGAAATAGCTTTCAACCTATGCAAGAAAAGTGATCCAAACCTTGACAGATGTTTGAAG
>NW_021763217.1:0-910 GCF_005508785.2 Acyrthosiphon pisum
GTATTAACATTGAACTTAGATACATATATAATATCTTGCTATCTATACTCATTGGTATTACTCAGTGGCGTATTTAGGAATTTGTTATGACTTATGGGGAGGGTCCAGTTAATATTCAGGCAAAGCCTCCCACACCACCCAATTACTCTTTATTATATAAATATATCATATTTATAAGACAATTTAAAATTTTCGAGTTTTTAATTGGTATTAAATAATAATATGTACAAAACAAATTTAAAAAAGCAGGTAAGTGGATGTCGCTCTACTGTACAGTAGGTTACAAGTGGGTATCAATGTATGATGGATTGTATTACGCTTGAATTCAATGATATAATATCATTGTAAAAGGAAAACGGTTCTGAGCGGAGATGGTTTGTCAGTCTGGATATTTTATATTGTTATTATTTATTACAGCCCGTAAGTTGAATTAATATTGAAATATATTTTTTGTTTATATTCTCTATTTTGTTTATTGTCTATGATGATAAACAAAGCGTTAGAAATTAAAATCCCATTTTTAGAGGTTTTTTGTAATTTGTCGGTGGTTTTTCTCGTGACATTAAATAACTATTGAGAAAATCAAAAAATGACCTGCTTAAAGCACCATCTTAATCCAATTTGCTAAAAGATAAAATAGGTACTACATAATTATTGAAATCAAAGCACTCCTTCTGGTAGAAATTTTGTATACAGGATAAAAAAAAAAATAAACACCATTGTAAAACCACTAGCTTCATCGCTCAGCTCAGAATATAATAATATAGTTTATATGTTCTAACTTTTATAAAAATATTTCTTACAATACATTACTTCATTCAGTGTTGATTTTAGATAACTTTTCAACCTTTTTAAGGTTGAAAAAGATCTCTCTGGAGTGGCTGTAGATACTGGCAATGAAAAAAAACTA
>NW_021763218.1:0-2762 GCF_005508785.2 Acyrthosiphon pisum
ATTGTTAATCATACTTGGATTTTGGATATCAATAATTTCTTGTTGGTACATGGTTGATACCTTTAAACTTTAAAGCTAAACTTATGTCACGTATGATTTTTATACTGTCGACTGTCTAGATATCTGTCTAGTGTCTACCGCGTGGGCTGCATGACTTATTTAAATCCACATTATAGTTGGTTATAATAATTATTCCGGTAATCGGTCAAAATATCCAAAAACATTAAACATTTCGGAAAAAGTTTTTATAAATTATCACAAACATTATGAAATTGTTATATAGTCAAATAATATAAGTTAAAATGTCAAACAATACTGCAATCACGTAGATTACAGTATGATTACTATTTTCTAATAAAATCACAAAAGCATTAAAAAAAATTGGAAAATCCTTATATTATATATGGATATATTGACCTAGATTCCTTGTTTGTTAGTAGTTACTAGGTCACTATTGACTAGTTAGATCTCAAATTCTCACCAATTATGCTCATTCCCCAATCTCGCCAGACCCTGACAGTGGGAAAAAGGGCAAAAGGCGGAAACGTCAATTATGTTGGTCGTCAAATGTCGTATCACCAATCAACTTGCGTAAAATATGTTGTTTTATTAAATTTTATTCCTTATTTCCTTCTGTAGTTTATGGTAATGATTAATCCATCTTTAAAAGGAAAAGGCTTTTAAATATAAAAATGTTTTTTACTGCTCCAAAATACAAAAGGAAATAACAAATAAAAATAAAACGTACTCTATTGTAAAATTGCTACGCCCTGAATCTGGTCGTAACCGTTTTCCAGTTTTCCCCAAAAATGAGATACCGCTTTCCACCACTGTCAATTTACCTAAAATATAAATAAATAAATCTTGACCATTTTTCTCCACTTTCCTCACAATTCCTCAAATAAAAAATTGAGAAAAATAATGTTTATGTTTAAATTTAACACAAATAGTCAAATATAATAGTTATATAACAATTAACAAATAAACATAAAAAAATTACCTATGAATTATTAACAATTATATTATACAAAGGTAGATAACTATATTTTTTTTATAATTTTACGACATTTCAGCAACAAATAATACCTGTTTAAGAAAAGATATATTAGACAGATGAATAATTATTTAAATGATTGTATTGCTTTGCAATTACTTTGTTTTTAATAAATCCATTGTCGATTACTTCACGTCGTTTGTTTGCTCGGTACAAAATGCTTGTTCTTTAGATTTTTAGATTCTGAGCGGAGCGATGAATGTATTGATTTTACAATGGTGTGTGTTTTTATTTAAATACAATTTTTAATTGTTGTGTCTGTCATCACCCATTAGGACAGTAAAAATGCTTGGATTTTCTTCAACAGTATCTTTTCTGATAAGAAAGTGAATCTAGTTGGTACTTTAGGGAGTCAAAAGTAAAAATTAAGGAAAAACGGGAATTTTTACGCAAAATCTATTTTTGAGAAAATCGATTTTGGTTTTTGGTGCAACTCTAAAACAAAGTACCGTAGGTACATGCAATTTTTTTTAGTTTTTTTTTCTATAAATATCAATAAAATTTTATTTGTTGGGTAAAAAAGCGTGAACATTAAACGCATGGCTTCTGTTATATATTGTTACAAAAGCAGTTGAAAAATATTAAATATACATAGGCACAATTTTTTTTATAAGAATTTAAAGTTCGAATTTTGACAAAATTTATCAAATTTAAAATGTAATAATTATTTTTTAGTTAAAAATGTATAAAATGTTCAACATTTAAAGCTAAGGATTGAAAATTTCAAACAAGGTTCCACGTAAATATACGAGTACATTACTTTAGTCACCTTAATATCATCATTGTGAGCTGACTGACCGTTTTTGCTCAGAATCGTTTTTCTCATACAATGATATTATATCATTGAACTCAAATTTAATACCAAGCATCACAGTGATTCACTTGTAACCTACTGTACAGCAGAGCGACATCCACTTGTCCACTTTTTGTAATATGAATACTTGTTATTTTACATTTTGTTTGAATTTATTTCAAAATATTAAGCCACATAAATATATTTAGTTTTTCTTTATAAGAATATTGGCTTAATATTTTAACAATTGGAGAAAAATTGAATTTAACCTTTTTTTATTTTGGAGGAAAACGGTATCTCATTTTTGGAGGACCAGTGGCGCAAATAGGAAAAATGTTTAGGGAGGCTCAAGCCCCAACATATTTTTTTTTAAATTATAATTTATAGGTACATACTTTTAAGAATGGTAAACTTTCATTTTTTGAGGGGGCTTTTAGTGTTTTTGGGTGGTTAAGCCCCTCAAGCACCCCCTATTAAGCCTTGCTGAATCTAACAAAGTTAATAATTATATATGTAATATGTATACATTTTGCATTTACGTACCTACCTAAAATAATAATCAAGTATAGGTAGGCAGGGCCGGCTCAAGCAAAAATAGTGCACTAGGCAAAACCTAATTTTGCCGCTTCTAAAAAAAAATTGCGCTCTTATTTAAACTTAACCCCTCTGCCCCTCCCCCTACTTTTTATATGACATACCTACATGAAACATATTTTTATTTTAATGAAATAACAAGTAGTGTTGGGACTATCTGGTGATTTTTATATGTTTTTTTTTAATGTCATTTATACAGTTATATAACTGATAATAAATTCATTATGTGCACACATTTACATTTTAAGAATTCATAATATAATCAAATATTTATTGCTTTTTAAAATATTTTTCACTTTGAACCTTAAAAATTATTAAACC
>NW_021763219.1:0-1930 GCF_005508785.2 Acyrthosiphon pisum
AAAATAAAACATTTCCTTTTAAATTGTTATTCATAAAAACCAGTTTAAAACTATAAATTCAGAAAAATTCCAAATGTTAAACATAAAATGATAACCTAAGTCATTGAAATTGTATTTTGTAAATCATAATAAATATAATGATGTATACAAATATAATTCAACAAGTACATCAAAACAAAGATATTAATTATTTTGAATGGCCTTAAATAATTTACAGTCTTAATTTTTAGAAGAAAATAAATATTTAAAAGTAATATAAGAATTAAAGAACGACTTATTTGAACAAAACTTACTTGAGACAGGCTGCCAATTACATTTTTTAAAATGTTTATGATAGCTGATTCGTTTGTTTTAGGTTTGGGACTACACATTTGAAACGATTCTTGCCTAAAACTATAAATCAAATAATTTTGCAAAAAGCAAACAATGTGATATAATATAAAAATAATTACAAATATATACTATTGATACTAATCCTCAAAATCTGGACATCTTTCAAAACATTCTCTTTTAAAATATTTCAAATCCATTACTTTTAAGAATCTAAAAAAAACAATTTATGTATACTACCTAATTATGTGATAATTTAAAAATATTACTGATAAACTTACAGTTTACTTGTAATGTCTTTACCAGTATGAAGTTGTGGATCAGGGTTTTTATTTCTAAATTGGCTAATGTCTACATTCATCAAATCCATAAAAAAGATGATTTATATCACTATTTGAGGCACAGTATATGACTAATACAAACTAAAAAAATAATATAAATTAATAACAATAGGTACAAAATATAAAATATTTACCTATTACCTACTTACCTCAGATATCAAAGCAAACAAAAACATTACTAAAAATGAGCAATCTCTACACGGTTTTTCTTTTAAATTGGTCTGTAAAAATTTACATAAAAATATCAGTAGGTATACAAAAAGATGAAATTAAATCAAACAAATTAAATATTAGATTTGGTTGAAATGTGTAACACAAACATTTTCAGTCATAGTATATAGACACGTTAGTTAAAGTAATACAGTGAAACTTCAATGAATATTCATTGTGGGAGAACACAAAATAGTATACACAAAATAAGATCCGTTTGCATCTGTAGGTTAGATTATTAATTAAATAATAATATAGTATACTACTAATCAGGGCCGTCGTTAAATATTTTCCGCTCTAAACATTTTAATACCGGCGCTCTTTACAGATATTTATTATATTTCTCAGCTATCGATTTCTTTAAAATTGTATGTCGCCCTAAAGTAACGCATGACTTATACTTGTGCTCTAGACGGATCTGCTACTACATACTATTAATGCTACTATAATATAGTACAGCGATAAGCTTCTATATTACGAAGCCTCATGTGGGCACTAAAAAAATCGCATTTTAAATAGAATTAAATTAATGTGGTTATAATATTTTGGTTTGGTCCTCAAAAATATTTCGTTAAACAGAACATTTTGTTAATTGAAAGTTTTTTTAACCGACAACAAACGGTGTTGAGCGTGGTATACACCAGGATCCCTCATGGAAAGCAGCATGACGGTGCACTCGACTTACGGATTGCCATTGGGAACGCTGACCGAACATCGACCATCACCATGCAGTCTTTGCGCGCGCAAAGGATACGCGAAGCTTCGCTGATTGTCTGGGACGAAGCGGTCATGTCCCCGGGCCTACAATTCACGGTGGTCGGTCGCTTGCTCAAGGACATCATGGGATCGGCACTACCGCTTTGTGGTAAACCAATACTGTTAGCTGGCGACTTCAGGCAGATATTGCCCGTCGTTCGCCGGGGGAAACAGGAGCTCCATCGTCATGTTATCTATCAAACGCCACTCCTTGTGGAGAGAGTTTGAACAGTTTTGGCTGACGCGAAACATGCGCGCCGACAACGACGTCGACTTCGCTGCTTGGGTACTTT
>NW_021763220.1:0-4844 GCF_005508785.2 Acyrthosiphon pisum
GACCGATCAATACATTTATCACTCCGCTCAGAATGTAAAATATTGTAAATATTCATTGTTTTTTGAAACATCATATTATTATCATTACAGATGAAACGTCCAATGCTGATTTAGTAGATAAGAAAAAAGTTGAGTATTTAAATTAGATCTTTGAATATCAAAACTATTTTTCATAGTATTTTAGTATGCCATTCAATGTTTTTATGTTTTTTCTTAAGAGCATGCTATACAGCAATTTGTTGTCTCCGTCTTGCAAGTGCTTTATATTGCAAATTTACGTTCAGAAGATAAGGATTAACTCGGTTGGTTTAAAAATTAAAGTGAATCGACCAAATATGAAACTTGATGGCGAGAACATTAACTGTGTTCGTATGTTGGTTTTTTTTTATGATTGTCAGTTCTTAAGTTCAAGTGCCCACGAATAATATTTCTAAATTATAAAAAAAAATAAGAAAAACCATATATGATATTCGTAAAAAATATATATTATGTATATTAAATGTAAAAATCACAATATAATCTATACTTAACATTATAAAGAGAAAATGTTTGATTGTCTGTAACGAATAAATCCTAAAAAATAAAGGGTATAAATCCCTTGTTTGTGAACCTAGTCCTGAGCGATTTTTCTTTGACCAACCGATTATCAATTGTAGGTTCTAATCGATTTCACCAGTTAATCGTATATCCGACTGATCAATACATTTATCACTCCGCTCAAAATCTAAAATATTGTAAATATTCATTGTTTTTTGAAACATCATATTATCATTACAGATGAAACGTCCAATGCTGATTTAGTAGATAAGGAAAAAGGTGAGTATTTAAATTAGATCTTTGAATATCAAAACTATTTTTCATAGTATATCAGTATGCCATTCATTGTTTTTTGAAACATCATATTATCATTACAGATGAAACGTCCAATGCTGATTTAGTAGATAAGGAAAAAGGTGAGTATTTAAATTAGATCTTTGAATATCAAAACTATTTTTCATAGTATATTAGTATGCCATTCAATGTTTCTATGTTTTTTCTTAAGAGCATGCTATACAGCAATTTGTTGTCTCCGTCTTGCAAGTGCTTTATATTGCAAATTGACGTTCAGAAGATCAGGTTTAACTCGGTTGGTTTAAAAATTAAAGTGAATCGACCAAATATGAAACTTGATGGCGAGAACATTAACTGTGTTCGTATGTTGGTTTTTTTTATGATTGTCAGTTCTTAAGTTCAAGTGCCCACGAATAATATTTCTAAATTATACAAAAAAATAAGAAAAACCATATAATATGATATTCGTAAAAAATATATATTATGTATATAAAATGTAAAAATCACAATATAATCTATTCTTAACATTATAAAGAGAAAATGTTTGATTGTTTGTAACGAATAAATCCTAAAAAATAAAGGGTATAAATCCCTTGTTTGTGAAGCTAGGCCTGAGCGATTTTTCTTTGACCAACCGATTATCAATTGTAGGTTCTAATCGATTTCACCAGTTAATCGGATATCCGACCGATCAATACATTTATCACTCCGCTCAGAATGTAAAATATTGTAAATATTCATTGTTTTTTGAAACATCATATAATTATCATTACAGATGAAACGTCCAATGCTGATTTATTACGTAATATTTTGAAAAAAGGTGAGTATTTAATTTAGATCTTTGAATATCAAAAATATTTTTCATAGTATATTAGTATGCCATTCGATGTTTTTATGTTTTTTTCTTAAGAGCATGCTATACAGCAATTTGTTGTCTCCGTCTTACAAGTGTTTAATGTTGCTAATTTACGTTCAGAAGATTAGGTTTAACTCGGTTGTTTTAAAAATTAAAGTGAATCGACCAAATATGAAACTTGATGGCGAGAACATTAACTGTGTTCGTATGTTGGTTTTTTTTATGATTGTCAGTTCTTAAGTTCAAGTGCCCACGAATAATATTTCTAAATTATACAAAAAAATAAGAAAAACCATATAATATGATATTCGTAAAAAATATATATTATGTATATAAAATGTAAAAATCACAATATAATCTATTCTTAACATTATAAAGAGAAAATGTTTGATTGTTTGTAACGAATAAATCCTAAAAAATAAAGGGTATAAATCCCTTGTTTGTGAAGCTAGGCCTGAGCGATTTTTCTTTGACCAACCGATTATCAATTGTAGGTTCTAATCGATTTCACCAGTTAATCGGATATCCGACCGATCAATACATTTATCACTCCGCTCAGAATGTAAAATATTGTAAATATTCATTGTTTTTTGAAACATCATATAATTATCATTACAGATGAAACGTCCAATGCTGATTTATTACGTAATATTTTGAAAAAAGGTGAGTATTTAATTTAGATCTTTGAATATCAAAAATATTTTTCATAGTATATTAGTATGCCATTCGATGTTTTTATGTTTTTTTCTTAAGAGCATGCTATACAGCAATTTGTTGTCTCCGTCTTACAAGTGTTTAATGTTGCTAATTTACGTTCAGAAGATTAGGTTTAACTCGGTTGTTTTAAAAATTAAAGTGAATCGACCAAATATGAAACTTGATGGCGAGAACATTAACTGTGTTCGTATGTTGGTTTTTTTTTATGATTGTCAGTTCTTAAGTTCAAGTGCCCACGAATAATATTTCTAAATTATAAAAAAAATAAGTAAAACCATATATGATATTCGTAAAAAATATATATTATGTATATTAAATGTAAAAATCACAATATAATCTATACTTAACATTATAAAGAGAAAATGTTTGATTGTCTGTAACGAATAAATCCTAAAAAATAAAGGGTATAAATCCCTTGTTTGTGAACCTAGTCCTGAGCGATTTTTCTTTGACCAACCGATTATCAATTGTAGGTTCTAATCGATTTCACCAGTTAATCGTATATCCGACTGATCAATACATTTATCACTCCGCTCAGAATGTAAAATATTGTAAATATTCATTGTTTTTTGAAACATCATATTATCATTACAGATGAAACGTCCAATGCTGATTTAGTAGATAAGGAAAAAGGTGAGTATTTAAATTAGATCTTTGAATATCAAAACTATTTTTCATAGTATATTAGTATGCCATTCATTGTTTTTTGAAACATCATATTATCATTACAGATGAAACGTCCAATGCTGATTTAGTAGATAAGGAAAAAGGTGAGTATTTAAATTAGATCTTTGAAAATCAAAACTATTTTTCATAGTATATTAGTATGCCATTCAATGTTTTTATGTTTTTTCTTAAGAGCATGCTATACAGCAATTTGTTGTCTCCGTCTTGCAAGTGCTTTATATTGCAAATTGACGTTCAGAAGATCAGGTTTAACTCGGTTGGTTTAAAAATTAAAGTGAATCGACCAAATATGAAACTTGATGGCGAGAACATTAACTGTGTTCGTATGTTGGTTTTTTTTATGATTGTCAGTTCTTAAGTTCAAGTGCCCACGAATAATATTTCTAAATTATACAAAAAAATAAGAAAAACCATATAATATGATATTCGTAAAAAATATATATTATGTATATAAAATGTAAAAATCACAATATAATCTATTCTTAACATTATAAAGAGAAAATGTTTGATTGTTTGTAACGAATAAATCCTAAAACATAAAGGGTATAAATCCCTTGTTTGTGAACCTAGGCCTGAGCGATTTTTCTTTGACCAACCGATTATCAATTGTAGGTTCTAATCGATTTCACCAGTTAATCGGATATCCGACCGATCAATACATTTATCACTCCGCTCAGAATGTAAAATATTGTAAATATTCATTGTTTTTTGAAACATCATATTATCATTACAGATGAAACGTCCAATGCTGATTTAGTAGATAAGGAAAAAGGTGAGTATTTAAATTAGATCTTTGAATATCAAAACTATTTTTCATAGTATATTAGTATGCCATTCATTGTTTTTTGAAACATCATATTATCATTACAGATGAAACGTCCAATGCTGATTTAGTAGATAAGGAAAAAGGTGAGTATTTAAATTAGATCTTTGAAAATCAAAACTATTTTTCATAGTATATTAGTATGCCATTCAATGTTTTTATGTTTTTTCTTAAGAGCATGCTATACAGCAATTTGTTGTCTCCGTCTTGCAAGTGCTTTATATTGCAAATTGACGTTCAGAAGATCAGGTTTAACTCGGTTGGTTTAAAAATTAAAGTGAATCGACCAAATATGAAACTTGATGGCGAGAACATTAACTGTGTTCGTATGTTGGTTTTTTTTATGATTGTCAGTTCTTAAGTTCAAGTGCCCACGAATAATATTTCTAAATTATACAAAAAAATAAGAAAAACCATATAATATGATATTCGTAAAAAATATATATTATGTATATAAAATGTAAAAATCACAATATAATCTATTCTTAACATTATAAAGAGAAAATGTTTGATTGTTTGTAACGAATAAATCCTAAAAAATAAAGGGTATAAATCCCTTGTTTGTGAACCTAGGCCTGAGCGATTTTTCTTTGACCAACCGATTATCAATTGTAGGTTCTAATCGATTTCACCAGTTAATCGTATATTCGACTGATCAATACATTTATCACTCCGCTCAAAATCTAAAATATTGTAAATATTCATTGTTTTTTGAAACATCATATTATCATTACAGATGAAACGTCCAATGCTGATTTAGTAGATAAGGAAAAAGGTGAGTATTTAAATTAGATCTTTGAATATCAAAACTATTTTTCATAGTATATTAGTATGCCATTCGATGTTTTTATGTTTTTTTCTTAAGAGCATGCTATACAGCAATTTGTTGTCTCCGTCTTGCAAGTGCTTTAATATTGCAAATTTACGTTC
>NW_021763221.1:0-1080 GCF_005508785.2 Acyrthosiphon pisum
CTATTATTATTTAAGATAATATTAATTTGTAAATATATCTGTATACCAATATAAGAGTAATATAGTATAGGCTATAAGTGATGAATCGGGTAAAATTGATTTATAGATAATGCAGTTGATACATATTTTCAAAAATAAAAAAAAAAGATATCCTATAATAAACTACTAATATTATTGTTTTTCAATATAAATATTGCCATATAATAGTTTGTAGACTTTTAACTGATATAGGTATACAATTGTTTTTCTAAAATATCTACTACCTTTTATTTAAAAATGATGTTACCTAGTTGATAAAAAGGGTGCCATAAAAAAATGTAAGCAGTTAATATGTGGTTGCGATCGAGGCGAGCAGTTTTTTTTTACCCATTCGGGCCGGTCAAAACCTTTGCCCCCCTCTATTGAAAACTGAAATGACGCCACTGCATATATCTATCTACAGTAATTTGTTTTAGAGTTACACCAAATTCCCTTGTTTCCTTAATTTTTATTTTATTTTTCACAGCGCCTTTGAAAGCTACTGGAAAACTTTTGACCCCTCAAAGTAGATACCAATTAGATTCACTTATTACTATCAGAAAAGATACCGTAGAAGAAAATCCAAGCACTTTTACTGTTTAAAAGAGTGATGACAGACACAAAAAAAAAATAAAAAAAACTCAACTTACATCATTGTACCTACTATCAATACATTCATGGCTCCTTTCAGAATCTAAAATAAATAAATAAAAAACCATAATTTGAACAACTTTTAAAATAGGTACTTAATATGTTTTATTAAAGTTCCATGCACTGTTTACTGTTCCCTACTTTTGCAAATAAGGAATTGGGCCTACGAAATGTTTGTAACGTTTTTTGCTCTTCTGAAAAATTTTCATTTTGGAGTTAGGTAAGTGATTTGCGAATTAGGTTGACGATATGATAAGTCGGTATTGTCAAAGAAGAAACCAGTAAACCATAGTTGAAACTTGAAGCTGTCTTATTAATATAATATAATATTATATTATTATTGATTTTAATATTATTTAATATTTACTATTTTCAAATAACATACCAGTATACCAATATTGAACATAATAT
>NW_021763222.1:0-769 GCF_005508785.2 Acyrthosiphon pisum
TTTTTTTTTTTTTGTCTGTGTACACGATAAGTAGTCGAAATAATGCTACGATTTTCAACTTCAGTATCTTGTTCGATCAGAAAGTGAATATCGTTGGTGCATTGGGGAGGTCTAAATTTAAATTTCCCAGTAGTTTTCTAAAGCACCGGGAAAAATAAAAGAAAAATTAAGGAAAAACGGGAATTTTTACGCAAAATCTGTTTTCGAGAAAATCGATTTTGGTTTTTGGTGTACACATTCTCTATACACGATAAAATTTTCAAAATATTTTGATTTATTTTGAACTGTTTAGAGACATTTTCATTTTCCATTTTTTTTTTAGTTTTTTTTCTAAAAATATCAATAAAATTTTATTTGTTGTATAAAAAAGCTTGAAAATTTAATAGAAGGCTCCTAGTATATTGTTTCAAAGGCAGATGAAAAATATTAAAAATCATTAGTCACAGTTTTTTTTTATAAGCATTTAAAGTTCAAAAAATGACGAAATATTTGCAAATTAGTTTTAATTAGAAATTTGTGAAAAATTTTCTTTTTAAATCTAAGATATGAAAATGTAATACAAGATTCCTTATAAGATTATCTACCTTTATCAAACAAAAAATATCTATAAGAAAGTCAAATTAAATTTTTATGATCGTTTGAAATTCAAATTCTTACAACATTGGATATTCACTCGATTTCTCATGTAGCGATTTCCTTATTTTGTTGTAATTCAAAAACGAATAATCGCAAATACATGAAAATTTTACTGAATGTTTATATTAGCATT
>NW_021763223.1:0-1699 GCF_005508785.2 Acyrthosiphon pisum
CTAAAGATCAAATTTTTTATGTTAGAAACATTTTTATATTTTGTGGTAGGTAATAACAATCTCATAAATAAATAGCGGGTGGCCAAAATATTAAACTTAACAACTAATACAATGACTGGTAAACAATATTCAACTTTAAAAACAGCCCACTGACCACGTGGGGGACTAGGTTAGGTGGCGATGCTCCCGGTCGACGACCAATGTGGGTCCGTCGCCGTTCCGGCGACGGCGGACAATCTTCTAAGATCTGAATTCGACGGTGACAATTCGTATTTCGGCGCGAATAGCGCGTGGTCGATAACGAACGCGAGGCGTCGCGAAAACGAATACCGACGTTCTGACTTGTCACGGCAGTCGGCAACCACTTGCGATCACACGGAGTGTTAAAAGAGAAAACACGCGCACGGCGTAAACAACAAAAGTAACAAAATTTGTGTTACTTAGCGTCGGGTGTCGATCACGACGGTACCGACGGACAGCTGGGCGTGTTCACACACGACTTTTTGCTTCACGTGACGCAACTATAGCGCGTATACCAACAGCGAAACGTGAAACGTAAACTTGGTCGTACTGACCGTGGCCGCCGATCACAGCTAGGCTTAACACACCTCGTCCTCGTGTCCTCGTCCTCGTCCACGCACAACGTGACACAGAGGACGATAGCGCGTACGGTGCGCTACGTTCAACCGCTGAAAAAGACAATTTAAAAATTTGTTCATAACGGCCGATGGCCAGTTCGGCGGCGCGGGACAGCGGAAGGGGAAAGCGTCGCTCGGAGCTTCGACATAGAACGCACTTGGATAGTCCGTGCTTTTGGCGGCAAACCCGTTCCGCGTTCGAACATCCTCATGTCATGTCATGTCATCAAAGCTAAGATCATCTGAGATAGACGTTCTGGACAGTTCAGTTCCCTCAAGAATTTTCGATATATTGAAAATTGTATTAAATCCCGTATTTTTTTTCCATTACATTTTTTTAATTTTAACTGAACAATCTTACCTCTTTTATTTTCTATTTCTTGAATTTTGTTTTGAAATTCTGTCACAATTTGAATAGAATCTATGAGAGTACAACCAGACAATTCTAAACGAATGATAGTTTCAGGTAGTGTTCCTAAGTTAGATTTAATGTACGCTAAATTGCACTCTAAATTCCGATCAGCCATTAAATCTTGTACGTTCCCAATGGATATAGCGTCTTCCCGGTTGAGCTCCATGACTACTTATTTTATTAAAATATAATGTCCAGAATAATACATGGCTGCATTCAAGCAAGTTCCCCACCTTGTCAATATTGGTTAAGGCGGTAATGGTATATTGGGAGCAATAGTTTTAAAAATTTGTAATCGATACTAGGAGCCTTTTATTAAATTTTCAAGCTTTTTTAATCAACAAATAAAATTTTGTTGATATTTTTAGAAAAAAAACTAAAAAAAAAATGAAAACTGACAATGTCCGTAAAGAACTCAAAATAAGTCAAAATATTTTGAAAATGTTATGGTGTATAGAAAATGCTAATATAAACATTCAGTCAAAATTTCATGTATCTTCGGTCATCAAACTTTGACCACCCCAATACACCAACGATATTCACTTTCCAATCGAACAAGATACTGAAGTTGAAAATCGAATCATTATTTTGACTACTTATCGTGTACACAGACACAAAAAAAAAATAAAAAAAAAAACACACATCATTG
>NW_021763224.1:0-1048 GCF_005508785.2 Acyrthosiphon pisum
TATTTCTATAATTATATTCTATTAACTATTGCTATACAGAACAGCAAAGAAATATTATTATTGTTACAATTTGGTATTTACCATAGATTATGATAATAATATAGGGTACACAGGTAGATAGTTCATGAGCAATAAGACGATTTAGAATTTTCCAAATGTTCTTTTCTATTAGGAACAAATATTCAACTTACTCTCGTACCTATTATAAAACAGAATATTAACTTCACCATTCGAAAACATAAGAAATATTAGACAAAGATAAACTATAGCACCAAGATTTCGATCCTGAATAAATTCAAACAGTTTAACATATTTTGTTCTATCATGTATAATATATAAAAAAATAATCATTAAATAATTAACTAGGTTAAGAAAACAATAATATGTAAGAGATAAAATAACTAAAAAAAATCATACAATATTCAATAATCTAAGTAAAAACGTAGAAATATGCAACCAAATTATGTTAAGATAACAATTATGTAATAAAATAACAATCAGTATAATTTTAAGATTAGTCAGTAAGAAAAATGTAACTGGGTTAAGCTTAATATCGATATTACTGATAGTACAATTCATACATAAAGAGAATTGTGACTCGATTGCCAATAGACGTCAGTGTTTAAAGAAAGTGATTATAACATTATTTGTTCGTTTTTTTGTGTACATTTGAAGTCTGGATTTAAATTGAATTTAAAATGGATTTTTATCCAATGTGCGTTCTCGTATGAACTTTTAAATTTAACGATTGATAAAATGCTTTATTATAGACACTGCATTTAAATGGCTTTTCTCTATTATGTGTTCTCTTATGAACTTTTAAAAATGTTAAACGAGGAAACCCTTTACCGCAGATATCACATCTAAAAGGTTTTTTATTCAGTGTGTGTCATAGTATGATATCTAAAATGTGTTGCATAAGAAAAAGTTCGATTACAGATACCACATTTAAATGGCATTTCTTTTGTATGTTTTCTCTTATGCACTGTTAAACTAAATGATTGAGAAAACGCTGCACCACATATATCACATTTAATGGCTTTTCGCC
>NW_021763225.1:0-843 GCF_005508785.2 Acyrthosiphon pisum
CGCGTGCACACCCCCGTCGCACTATATGAAACTCGAGATTTTGTAAATTTGTGAGCGGCTTGGTCGTCGGCGATTCGCCGGCGTCCGATCGCCAATCACGCACGACAGCAAAGCCACGGGCGACGCCGAAGCCGACGCGTCCATCGCCGCGCACCGGTCTGTGCCACTCTCCGGAATGGTATCAGCATCCAGTGCGCCCGTCGATGGTATCCGTCCAAGTTTCGGCGACCGACCCATCTCGCACGCCGAGTGGCAAAACTCAACCGGCGTCGCAGGTCCTCCCCCCGGTGGGCCTCCGACGCGCAAATCGTTTTCCTCGGAAACCGATGACGACTCCCGTTACCGTTTCGCAAGTTACTAGCTCTCGAAGCCAGAACATTCCCGCCGCGGCCGGCCATCGTCGCCGTGCCCGGCGGTCGCCGGGGCGAAGCCCCGGGACGACGGACTTCGCGTCGCGTCCCGGCTTCCCCCACGATCTCGGCTGGGGGCCGTTACAAACCTGGCGAGGGGCGCTGGCGCGGTTATTCTCCATCCGCTCGAAACGGACGGAGTACGCGCCAATCCCGCTCTCGTCAACGCACGGGTCACGTCGCGCCGGGCGCGCTCTCCCCGCTCGCTTGGTCACCGCAGCCGACCGCCGCCCCGCGTTCTGCGGGCTCGGCGCTCGGCGCTCGCGTCGACCGAAGCGCGCGGGTCACGGGCGCCCGTCCGCGCTCGTATCCCACACGAACCGCGGTCGGTCGGGCGCCGTGACCGTACACCGGGTCACGGTCGTCCGACCTTCCCTCGGCGTCCGGTTCGCCCGCACGGGCGGACCGGCGCTCGGACGCACGCGTCCCGCGA
>NW_021763225.1:3369-4744 GCF_005508785.2 Acyrthosiphon pisum
TCGTCGTGTAATCCGCAGGTTATACGAACATCGACCAGTCGAACGCACATTGCGGCCTCGGTGACCCGCGGGTCCCGGGCCACGCCTGTCTGAGGGTCGTATACCGGATACTCGGTCAGACCGATGCGCCGCCGGCAGGCGTCCGACGGCACGCCCGTCGGTCGCTCCGGTGGTGCGAGATTGGCGGTTCGACCGGGGAGAGCCGCTCGCGCGGCCGCCTCCGGTCGTCCGCCCAAGTTGTGACGGCAAACAGTCACGGGTTCTCGCGTCGTCAAACGGCACGTCCCCGTCCGCCCGCCGCGCGAGAGCGCGGCCGGGCCGGCTGAGAGTCCACGAGACCTCTCCGGCTTCCGAGAAGCGGACGCGGGCGGTCACCGTACGGGCGGAGCGCGGACCGCAGGCTGCCGTGTAATTTAAGAAACAAACAACCGATACGTTCCGACCTCAGATCAGGCGGGACTACCCGCCGGATTTAAGCATATTAATAAGCGGAGGAAAAGAAAACAACCGTGATTCCCTTAGTAGCGGCGAGCGAACCGGGAAAAGCCCATCGCTGAATCTCGCCGCGCACTTTTGTGTCGCGGCACGTATGAGAGTTGTGGCGTACGGGCCGGCCTCGTTGCCGGGGCGCACGTGACGGTCCAAGTCTCCCTTGAACGGGGCCATGGCCCGCAGATGGTGCCAGGCCAGTAGAGGCCGTCACAGCGTTCCGGGATCGGACCGCGCCTTCGAGTCGGGTTGCTTGAGAGTGCAGCCCGAAGCGGGTGGTAAACTCCATCTAAGGCTAAATACGGCCACGAGACCGATAGTTTACAAGTACCGTGAGGGAAAGTTGAAAAGAACTTTGAAGAGAGAGTTCATAAGAACGTGAAACCGCTCGGTTGTAAACGGACAGAGCTCGCGAATCCCCGCCGGGCGAATTCACGGTCGGTCTAACCGCCGGCCGGATCTTTCGCTCGGTTAGCGGACGTCGCGACCCGTTGGGCGCCGGCCGAATGGCCCGGGTGACGTTCGTCGCGTCGGTCGCGTTTCGGCGTGACCGTTCGCGCCGAGCCCCGGTGCTCATGGTCGGCTCGCCCGACGGCAAGAACCGTCGACGCGGCCCCGTCGCAGGCGGGGTCCCGTCGGTCGGCGACGTGTTTCGAGCTACTTTCCGACCCGTCTTGAAACACGGACCAAGGAGTCTAACGTGTGCGCGAGTCAACGGTGATCTTACGAAAAACCACGTTTGGCGCAATGAAAGTGAACCGTTTACGGTGCGGACGATGGCCTAGCGACCGAACCCACCGGCGTTCAAAGTCGCGCTGGTCCGCAGTCCGGGGGCGTCTCCGCCAAGTCGGCTTCGGCCGGCTGGGGGCGCACCCTTAGCGCACAC
>NW_021763226.1:0-801 GCF_005508785.2 Acyrthosiphon pisum
TTTAGATTGGTGATGATGACGTGTTTTCTAGTCAAATCTATCGAATCTGACGAAACAGATACATCAAAATACTTTTTTTATAGACCTTATGAAATTGGCAGGGGGATACAATACCAAAATTTGGGACTAGTTAGAACAATAGGCGCTGAATATAGTCTTGTAACGTTTTTCTCATTAAAAGAATATAACATGAAATATGAATTATTGGGGGAAAAATTGAAGAATATAACAAATATGTGTGCTGATCAAAAACACAAGGACTTATGCGGAAAATATCAAATAGTGATAACAGATTTATACAATGAAATAACCAAACAAAAAGAGCGTATGTATATGTCACTGGGAAAGCAACTGTATAAAAATATTACGGAAAGGGAACAACAACTATACGCAAGAATGTCACAAATACAGAACAGAACGAACGATATATTAGATTTATTAATGGCAAATGAAATACATAATTTATATACAATAATTACAAATCAATATTCTTATGAAACAGAAACATTAGGACAAATAATAACTGCCGCTAAACAAGGAATGATACATCCAAGTCTTATGACACCTCAAGAATTAGCATCAACATTAAAAGAAATAGAATACAAGATAAAGAAAAAATATAGTATTCCAATAGGACCAAGAGAATAGGAACTAAATGAATTCGAAAAAATTACCAAAATAAGAATCTACTACTTGAACGACAGACTAGTATTTGATATATTAATACCATTAGTTAATGACATTGAACTTATATTATATAAGTTAACACCAGTACCAATGCATCATAAACAAGATAATGCC
>NW_021763227.1:0-715 GCF_005508785.2 Acyrthosiphon pisum
TAAATTAACGTACTAATATCGAACAACGATCTTGGGCGGGGACAGTCTATCAGCTAATAATATGCTGTAGGTATAAGGAAATGTCATATCTTTGTCATACGTTTTTTGATTTTGCTGTTAATATAATTAATTGTATTATTGTAGTACCTATATTATGGTAGGGCTATTTTTGCCAAACACATTGCATTTATAATATTACAAATATTTAATTATCATAATAGTGTATAATATTTACATAATAATATTATAATATTATTGTTTTTCACTTCGAGTCAATACCGTCGTCTCGTATAACAATGTGATTATAGGTTCATGGTTTAAATAAGTAGGTAGTCGCTTATAATTAATCTAATTATTTTGAAAATGTAATTGAATTTTACGTTGAAAGTTTCAAGTAAGTATCCATAAATAATATTTTTAAATTACCTACGACAAAATATCTAAAACTGTTATTCTTTATTTAAATATTTTATTAGTCATAAATTAGAATGTTCTTTTCATTTTATTTTTTGGTAACAGTATGAACTACTTATTATAGGAACTTTGTAGGTATTACAATTTCAAGCTGTAGCTAAAAAATTTAATATTTTACATGTAAATGTACAACTAACAACCAGGGCTTGAAACCGTTTTCAAAACCGATTTCAGAAACCGGTATAAACCGTTTTAAAAACCGAAACCGAAACCGTAATCAAATTTGAAACCGAAAAAAATT
>NW_021763228.1:0-1426 GCF_005508785.2 Acyrthosiphon pisum
GATCTCTTAGCATAGTATCGAATATTGACTGTATTGTTTGATTAAGACTGGTATTAAGCGGATGGTTGTCATTTGTATGTAATCTAATGGTAGCTTCACTGAATTTCCATCTATAACAATTAATTACATTTTTTTTTAAACAATAAGGTAAATAAAATAAGTAAACCAATGTTTCTAACCTAACCATTTTCTATGTTAGACATTTTATAATGTGAGATCACATATAGATAACTCGGCTTGTCATTAACAGGACATTTTATTGTAACCACGGCATCTCCTTGTCTAAAAGTCAAAGAGTTCTTAATGTCTACATCAATTTCTTCGGTCTGTAAAAGTTCAGCAACATTTTCACGGTATGATTTGTGCTATAAAAAAAAAAAAAAATATTAATGTTAACATTATAAATATATATTATTTTTATTACAATCTTCATTGGCTTTTTGTTTCTGGATTGTTTTTTCCCACTTGTCGCGCTACGTTTTGAATTTGGTTTTATTTTCGATACTGACGGACTCATTTCCTTATCAACAGTTTCACTAAAATGTTCATCCTAAACATAGTTAATTTACAAAAATAAATGAGTGATGTAATAATCTAACTCTATAAATACAGTCAAACTTATTCACATAATTATAATTATATTGTATTTATTATATTCTATGTTGTATTCAAACATTAAATATTATTTTAATTTTATATGTTTGTATCATGAATTATAATCATAGAGTTGAGTAGTGTTACAACTGACTTCCAATTTTTTTCACTATTACATATAAATATTATTAGGGCTGGGATTTGTATGTAAATACATATTTTTAGTGAAACACGATAAATTAATTATTGCAAATGATAAATTCGTTTCACGTGATTTGCAATAAAATAAGACATATTTTATTTTACATATTTTTACATATTTCGTCATAAATACATATTTTTACATACTTTGTAAAATTTTCGTTTTTATTTACCTACATATTTCGTAAATTTTGACAATTTCAGTAGTTTAGTTATATTTTACATTTTTATTTCGATAACGGTATTCGGAAAATTGTAAGTGTATAATGCATATAGGAAATAAGTAGGTTAAAATAAATATTAATAACTTGATTTTAGTTTATCTTATCTGTTTCTGTTCGATAACCATACCTTAATGATGTTAGATTATACTTTATGTTATACAATTATTTGACAAAATATATTTACGAATTTACAACAGTACCTAACAGACTATCAGTTCTTGTGTTTGGTGGTTGTGAAAACATCTTTGCATTTCGAGTTATAAATTATAATTTAAAACTAAAGACTTAATAATAAATTAGTAAATATAATGCCTAAAGTAGCTCGATCTATTTCAACTAAAATTTCAAATGTTATCCGTGATTTTCCTAACGAAACTTTTTCGAGTGATAATAATGTACTTTACTGC
>NW_021763229.1:0-956 GCF_005508785.2 Acyrthosiphon pisum
TTACTTGTGCCAAAGGAGATAGTAGCGACGTGCGATTACTCGTACACTGTGATGGCATGTTTGAACAAGCAAATGGATCTCGACAAGTTAACTTAAAACTCGTAAGCGTCAAATGAATTGCCCACTATAGTATATTTATATTGTATATATAGTTTCACAAAAGGCTAAAATGAATATTATACATTTCACTTATAGTAATAGTATAGGGAAAAAATGTCGGACTTTCTAAACAGAAATTTCCAAAAAGGTTTGAAGTTTAATAGTTTTAATACGAAACCTAAACAACATTTCCATTTTCCAGAATGTTTATTGGAAATGTCCTTAGTACTACATCACTAGTGCCGGTTGCACGAAAAATTTAAATCATCAATAGTGAGCTATTGGTCACTTAAACAATATTTAGTGGCCCGAGATCGGTCTATTAAAATTTTAGTGAACTATTAAATTGTATTAACTGTTTATGCAATCCAGCATAAATATATTATATTATACAAAAGATTTATTATTGTTATTCATATATTTTTTTTTTCGTGTTTCCAGTTGAACATGTTGAAGAGTAGACCGAGTGGACCGAAAAGATAATCAAACGTAGCTAGATATTTTTTTTCATTTTAAAACCCATTTATTACAACAGTTATAATAATTTGAATACTCAAACACTTTATATTATACAATAACGTATATTTTTTGATATAACTACGATCACCTTGTAACGAATAATAAATTGTAAAAACCATTGGAATAACAATAATTATTATAAACCTATATTATATTGCCGTTTTAAAAAAATACTATAATTTAATTGGTTGATTATGATGACGTGGCGTTTTATTTTGTCGTTATAACAATTATTGTTCTTAGAACAATATAATATAATATAATACTATAAGTTATTCGTTATCAACAGTCGAATATATTGCTATACGTCAACATTTTACCTTTGTGTTCTGTTGATA
>NW_021763230.1:0-776 GCF_005508785.2 Acyrthosiphon pisum
TTTAAGATGTAAATGATTTTTTTTCTGTGGTTACAATAAATTGTGTGGGTATTGGTTTAGAACACATCATTATAACAATTAACATAAGTCTAAATATTATTATTGAAAATGATCATAGCTGCATATAATTTAATTTCTAAAAAAGGTGGGTAAGTAGATGTTGCTCTACCGTATAGTAGGTTACAAGTGGGTCACTGTATAATGGATAGTATTAAATTTGAATTCAATGTTATAATATCACTGTATAAAAAAAACGATTCTGAGCGGAGACGGTATGTCAGTCTAGGTATAAAGTATCTTATATACTTATCTATGGTATTAAAAAAAAAATTGACCAATAATAGGTATCGATAATAAATTCCATATTAATCATATCACAATATCCATTAGGTACTTATAACACAGAATAACCAGAAGGTGCACTTTTTTTGATTTACACGGGTTCTTATGGGGGATAGATTTGCAATACCGGTTGGGATATCAGTGTAGCCTGTATAGAGATAGTAAAAAATTGTACAACCACAGAATAATCTGTGGTACCGTATTAAACTTATTGATACAATAAATATTGTATATCATTTTATTGTATAATAATAATTAACAATCTTATCAGTATATATATCAATAACTTATCACTGAAAAATAAAATATTTACAATGATAACAGTAAAAATGCGCAAACTCAGTTTTAGAATCAAAAGAGAATTTGTAATTATTTTCAAACCTGGGCAAACACTGATATCCCAAACATTTTTCCCCGGATTTTCGAGTTCTCAT
>NW_021763231.1:0-875 GCF_005508785.2 Acyrthosiphon pisum
AACTCAAATTAAATTTTTATGGGCGTTTGAAATTCATATTTTTACAACATTTGATATTCACTCGATTTCTTACGTAACGATTTTCTTATTTTGTTGTAATTAAAAAACGAGTGACTGTAGAAACTTGAAAATTTCACTGAATGTTAATATTAGCATTTTATATATACGATAAAATTTTAAAAATAATTTGACTCTTTTTGAGCTGTTTACGGACATTGTAAGTTTTCAATTTTTTTAGTTTTTTTTTTCTATAAATATCAATAAAGTTTTATCTGTTGGGCCAAAAAGTGTATACATTTAATACAAAGCTCCTGATATATTGTTACAATATCAGTTGAAAAATATTAAAAATACATAGGCACAATTTTTTTTTATAAGCATTTAAAGATCAAATTTGGACAAAATTTATCAAATTTTAATTTGAAAAATTATTTTGTAGTTAAAAATTTATAAAATGTTCAATTTTTGTATCTAATAATTGAAAATTTAAAACAAGATTCCACGTAAGTAATTAATTCTGTTACCAAAAAATCTAAAAAATACATTTACGCAGTTTATTTTTATAGTCATTTTAAGTACAAATTTGGACGAAATTACATATTAAAAACCTAGGAGAACTATTTTAGTTATTTTATTGTGATTGTATAATATTATTCGTGGGTACTTGAAACTTCTAAAGTATACTATTATATATCTATGATAGTACCACGGTTTTTTGTTGATGTATAACGCGTTATAAGTACCTAATAAATATTATGATATGATTAATTTGGGAATTTATTATAGGTACCTAATATAATATTATGTCTTATACCTAGACTAACATACCGTCTCCGCTCAAAATCGTTTTTCTTATACAATGATATTATATCATT
>NW_021763232.1:0-1428 GCF_005508785.2 Acyrthosiphon pisum
AAATACGTAAAAATTACGGCAATGTTCAAATAATCTTAAACAGAAATTCATAAAAGTTTTTCTTTTTAATTCTAAGATTTGGAAATTTAATACAAGGCTCCTAACATATTTTTACAATAGCAGTTGCAAAATAAAAGGAACACATTGTCACAATTTTTATTTATAAGCATTTAAAGTTCAAATTTTGACAACATATTATGTAAAAATCACGAAAATTCGTAAATTATTTTATGCTAGAAATTCATAAAAAATTTTCCTTTTATATCTAAGATTTCAAAATTTAATACAAGGCTCATAATATATTTTTACAATAGCAATTGAAAAATAAAAGAAATATATAGTCACGATTTTTTTTTTATAAGCATTTAAAGTTCAAATTTTGACTAAATACGTAAAAATTACGGCAATGTTCAAATTATCTTAGACAGAAATTCATAAAAGTTTTTCTTTTTAATTCTAAGATTTGGAAATTTAATACAAGGCTCCTAACATATTTTTACAATAGCAGTTGCAAAATAAAAGGAATACATTGTCACAATTTTTATTTATAAGCATTTAAAGTTCAAATTTATACGAAATATGTCAAAATTGCGAAATTTTGCAAGTAATTTAGTGGGTTGAAAATCGTAAAAATTTTTTCTTTTATAACTAAGTTTTTAAAATTTGGTACAAGGTTCTCCATAAGTTTTTCTTTAAAAATAATATATCCTAGACTTACAAATCATCTCCGTTCAGAATCGTTTTTCGTATACAATGATATAATATCATTGGATTCAAATTTAATTCCATCCATTACAGTAACCCACTTGTAACCTACTGTACAGCAGAGCGACATCCACGACTTACCCGCCTTTTTTTTCGTTATACCTAAACTTAGTTAAATTGTTTATACAGAACACAGATATCTACGCATTTTAGATTCTGAGTGAAACGATGAATGTATTGATTTTACAATGATGTGTGTTTTTTTATTTTTTTTTTTATTTTTTATTTTTTATTTTTTTATTTTTTTTTATTTTTTTTGTGTCTGTGTACACGATAAGTAGTCGAAATAATGCTACGATTTTCAACTTCAGTATCTTGTTCGATCAGAAAGTGAATATCGTTGGTGCATTGGGGAGGTCAAAATTTAAATTTCCCAGTGGTTTTCAAAAGCGCCGGGAAAAACAAAAGGAAAATTAAGGAAAAACGGGAATTTTTACGCAAAATCTGTTTTCGAGAAAATCGATTTTGGTTTTTGGTGTAACTTTAAAAAAAATGACCGTGGATGCATGAAATTTTGACTGAATGTTTACATTTCCATTTTCTATACACGATAAAATTTTCAAAATATTTTGACTTATTTTGAGCTCTTTACGGACATTGTCAGTTTTCATTTTTTTTTTAGTTTTTTTTCTAAAAATATCAATAAAATTTTATTTGTTTATC
>NW_021763233.1:0-1394 GCF_005508785.2 Acyrthosiphon pisum
TTGTGCCTATGTATTTTTAATATTTTTCAACTGTTATTGTAACAATGTATCAGGAGCCTTTTATTAATTTTTTACACTTTTTGGCCCAATAGATAAAACTTTATTGATATTTATAGAAAAAAAAAACTAAAAAAATTTAAAACTTACAATGTCCGTAAACAGCTCAAAAAGAGTCAAATTATTTTCAAAATTTTATCGTATATATAAAATGCTGTAGTAACGTGAAAATGGACTGTGCACGCAGTGTATATACACAGTCACACACTTCAAGTTACTACCTTCTCATATGTATATATTATATATATTCACCTCCGTTGATATATATATATATATATATAAGGATTTAATTATATACTAAATTGACTCACCCTAATTTGATTGAGGATCCGTTAGACGTTCGATGAACAAAGGAAGAATAAATAGGCTTGATATTTTTTTTTTTTTTTTTTTTTTTTTATTTTTTTTATTTTTATTTTTATTTTTTTTATTTAAAACATATATTTACAATCTATTTTACAATAATCAGTAAGTATGATGACAAAGTTTATATAAAATTATAAAATATTCGAATAGGAAGACCCTCAGTAGTGTCACCTGACCAGAGATTACATTAAGTTATTGTTTAGTTAGGTCATAAGTTATGACTCGTAACATTATAATTTTATGCTTTGAGCAAGTCTCGGGGCCACAGCCTTTTTAGTCTTTTAGGGACGTGTGTTGCAGAGGATAGTTTTTGGATTAAAGGATTATAATGAGTGTGTAGTTTAGAAAAGAATTTGGTATGATGGGATTTGGCCAATTCGTTAAGAGTGGGTAGTTTTAAATCTTTGTGGAGGTTTTTATTTGTTACGTACCAGGGGGAGGAGGTGATTAGGCGTAAACATATTGATTGAAATGCTTGTAGCGTTCTAGTGTTTGAAGGCTTTGAGGACCCCCATATCTGAATGCCATAGAGCCAGACCGGACGGATTATCACTTTATATATTGTCACCTTGTTTGTTAGGGATAGTTTGGATTTTAAAAGAGGTCTAAGGAGGTGCAGCCTGGAGTTGACTTGTTTACGCTTTAGTTTCAGGTGAGGGCCCCACGTAAGACGTTTGTCAAATGTGAGCCCTAAGTACTTAATTTCATTTGCTGTTGGAAGGACTTTGTTGTTGAGCATAACTGGGGGGCAGTCAGAGTTTCGTAAAGTGAATGTTACGTGAGTTGATTTGGTTTCGTTTATTTTAATTTTCCAACGGTTAGCCCATAAGTTGATCATATTGAGGTGATTTTGGATCCTTGAGCTAGCAATTTCTGGATCGGGATGTGACGCTGAAATTAGGGTATCGTCAGCGTATGTGCCAATGAATGTGTAATGAGTCTTTGGGATATCATGGGTGAAAACAGAGTAT
>NW_021763234.1:0-2466 GCF_005508785.2 Acyrthosiphon pisum
GCCTATTTAAGCCTAACTAATGAAATAATAAATAATAACGCATTTTGCTATATAAACACAGACGAAGAACGCGTATTATTGGTTAATTAGAATCTTTGCGCTATGCACGAGTATTGCGGTAGTATAATATGTAGTAGTAGGTATTGTATATTATATTTATTTATCGCATAAATTATACAGAGACTGTTGGACTTGGATCGGACGACGGGAATAATAATTAATATCGACGTGAAACAGACGGAACATTTACAAATATTAAAATTAATTACTATCGATAGGGTGTGTTTGGGTGTAGCGGTCGGCGACAAATATAATATGCCAATGGCCCGTCTTCTGCTCAATAGAGTGACATGACAGCGTGATGGACATTATTAATATTATAATACAAACTGCGCACTGATGCTGATAACAATATTGTTAATTATATTATAATACAAATCACGCACTGAAGTTGATAATAATAATGATAGTTATGAATATTATAATATTGGGCTTATGATACCGTCACAAACACTATACGCAGTTTGAAGAGTTCGCGGGGGCAACGTATAATATAATATTACTATTGTACATATTATGATTTAACAATTTAGTTGTATTAATTAAAATATTACAAATAATAAAACTCACCTGCTATTTTTTAAACTTTAATCACTTTTTGTTGTATTAATAGGTATTATCCAATATTATTTTAGGTACAAAATAGGAGTTGAAGATATTACATAATTTAAACTTGGTTAGCTTGATGATAGGTGTTTCGAGTATTTACCTTGCTAGGGAAATATAGTGTTCAAATATAACATTAGCCCTCATGCAGAATGTATTATTTAATATTTTAGTGTAAGAACATTTAACTTCACATTAAACCCAGTGAACCACACAAACTGCTCTTTTTTTTAAGTATAACCGACTTTATAATGCGTCTTCAAATCATATTTGATTATCCACAGTAAACAAAAACAATAATAATAATTGTATTAATAATATTATGATTATGGTTCACGAATAATTGATAGTATGACTACCATTATAGAATTAAAATAATTTTCAATAGCGTTAATATAAAATATATTATATAATTCAGTTTTTACGTGAGTTATGATCATTTTTAATTAACGGTACATTATATTCACAAAACTTGCCAAAAAATTAAAGTATCGTAAAAAACCCACGTAAAAACACAGATACCTAATGTTCTCACCATCGATTTTCATAATAAGTCCATTCACTTGAATTTTTAAACTAACGAAGCTAAACACGATCTGCAAAAAAAATGCCAACTGTCGACTGTCATTACGATGATGACGCGTCACGGACCCGCTACTTCACTTCCCTTTGACCATCATGAGCGTATAAAATATTATGTGCAGGTGTGCGAAAGAGATATGAAATCATGACGTTTTTAATGTATTGATAGAGAAAATTCAGATCGAAAATAACCCCTTAATATTATTATGGCGTACTTATGGCGTAATATATAATTTTATATATTTTATGCAGATATATTGAGTAGCGGTTTTTTCAACTAAGCCGATTTTATGTCCGTAGAACCTGCAATCGTGGAAAGGAAAAAGCAATATTAAGACGTCCGAATTTCTTTATAAGTCTTATTACGAGCATGTTTTATAATTCACACAACAGCTCGCGACGGCACTAAATAGATGGATATTTTTAACAACATTTTGAGGAACTCCATTTCCGATCGCGACGAATAAATAAATTGCAAACGTCAAGAAAGTCGAGCTTGCAGCGAGCCAAACTTTATTTATGTGGAGCTTATCCGCGTTTCGGTACAACTCATAATATTACAATTACACATAGCACTTTGAACCGTTTCCGAGAAAACGAATTCGCGTTTCTTTGAGTTTTCATTAAGAATCTACTACGCCTTTTGACTTTATTCAAATCGATAACTAATTTCCGCGCACGAGGATATTTATTGAACGCGATCAATAATAAAAGAAAAAAAAATCTATTTAATGATGAATGAGAAAATTGAAACAACTCGAACTCAAAGAAAATACATACCGCCCCGCGAACGCGTGCGACCTTAAGACTGCGACGATGTAATGCTATTAACGGCGGTACTAATGCTGCAGAAGTATTTTCAAAATACGATTGCCACAAAATTGTGGGGAAGTGGTAGTGGAGAGTGTACAGTGAAGAGATAGTGGAAGAGTGAGGTGAAGGAAAAACGCGAAAAACGTCATTATAAACTATAGGTAACTTAATTATGTACGATGACATAGTCGCGCGCTGTTTTCTACAGAAAAATCGTGGGATGTCACGAATTTGATTTGTAACTCGCGATCGCCTTTGACGACGTCTTCTCCAATATTGTACTCCATATGAAATAGGTACATTAAATTATTATTACAATACAATATATTATATATTTTATATTGCATAAATATCGGTCGTATATTCATACAAATATCAAAAAAAATACAAAACTTATTTTTCATT
>NW_021763235.1:0-753 GCF_005508785.2 Acyrthosiphon pisum
TTTTTTTTTTTAATTTTTTAATTTTTTAATTTTTTAATTTTTTTTTGTGTCTGTGTACACGATAAGTAGTCGAAATAATGCTTCGATTTTTAACTTCAGTATCTTGTTCGATTGGAAAGTGAATATCGTTGGTGCATTGGGGAGGTCAAAATTTAAAATTCCCAGTAATTTTCAAAAGCGCCAAGAAAAACCAAAGAAAAATTAAGGAAAAACGGGAATTTTTACGCAAAATCGATTTTTCACAAAATTGAATTTGGTTTTTGGTGTAACTTGAAAAAAAATGACCGTAGATACATGAAATTTTGACTGAATGTTTATATTAGCATTTTCTATACACCATAACATTTTCAAAATATTTTGACTTATTTTGAGCTCTATACGGACATTCGATTAAGCAAATACTATATATGACAATAGGGGAGAAACAATGATAATTGTATAGATGATACAGGACCCTGAAAATACTCGAATGCGCTATATTTGTATCTTTCAAGTTTCAATCCTAGACCGTTCGTTACTTGCCCAGGGGAATTATCCATGTGTCGAGATTTTTGGTACTAGTTGTCCCTTATTGTCTTATAAGTTATAACTCAATAATAATATAGTGTTTGTTATTATAATTTATTATTTTATCATAGTTATTTATTGGGCACCACATTACATTTGACATTTGACAACACATTAGATTATTTGACGGACGACCGCGATGGCCCGTATATGTCTGTTCATATTTTTATTGAATAGTATAAAAAT
>NW_021763236.1:0-1074 GCF_005508785.2 Acyrthosiphon pisum
ACGCGGGGTCGTCGGGTATTGTGTTTTGTCGTGTTGGCAGCCCTGGTTAAGCGGTAATTTTTGAACTCGGAAGAGTGTCTAGTCGTAAGTCGGGTGATTCAAGTCGATCGTACGACACAGCCAGCCAGGTAGGCAATCCGAGGATCGCAGACGACGCCCCGGGCGTGTATGTCCGGTTCAGGAGTGTGTGTGTTGAAATCGGAAATTCGGATTCTGAGTTAGAGTGTCTAGCTATCAGTCATCTCGGGTGAAAGTCGATTCCCGAACGGACTATCCGCCTGCGGCGGATCGGATGCAGTGGGAGTGTAAGTCGCTCGTATGCAAGTAGCTAGTCAGGTAGGCAATCCGACTACGTCGGATCGCAGACCCGCCGGGCGTGTATGTCCGGATCTCGTATGTGTTGAAATCAGAAATTCGGATTCTGAGTTTGAGTGTCTAGCTATCAGTCATCTCGGGTGAAAATCGATTCCCGAACGGAAGCATTGGGAGTGTAGGTCGCTCGTATGCAAGTAGCTAGTCAGGTAGGCAATCCGACTACGTCGGATCGCAGACCATGCACCGGGCGTGTATGTCCGGTTCTTGAGTGTGTATGTTGAAATCGGAAATTTGAATTCTGAGTTTGAGTGTCTAGCTATCAGTCATCCCGGGAGAAAATCGATTCCCGAACGGACAATCCGCTTGCGGTGGATCGGATGCAGTGGGAGTGTGAGTCGCTCGTACGCAAGTAGCTAGTCAGGTAGGCAATCCGACTACGTCGGATCGCAGACCATGCACCGGGCGTGTATGTCCGGTTCTCGATTGTGTTGAAATCAGAAATTCGGATTCTGAGTTTGAGTGTCTAGCTATCAGTCATCCCGGGAGAAAATCGATTCCCGAACGGACAATCCGCTTGCGGTGGATCGGATGCAGTGGGAGTGTGAGTCGCTCGTACGCAAGTAGCTAGTCAGGTAGGCAATCCGACTACGTCGGATCGCAGACCATGCACCGGGCGTGTATGTCCGGTTCTTGAGTGTGTATGTTGAAATCGGAAATTTGAATTCTGAGTTTGAGTGTCTAGCTATCAGTCATCTCGGG
>NW_021763236.1:1124-4256 GCF_005508785.2 Acyrthosiphon pisum
CAGCGAAAAGTGCTCGAAATGTAATAAAACTTATTTAAGTATACAACTTTATGCTTCGTTAAGTATAATATTTTTAAGTAAACATACTTTACTCATAATATTTTTTAACGAATAAAGTAAGTGGTAACTATTCCAAAAATATAAAAAATGAATAATAACTTTAACTGTTGTTAAAGCACAGGGCTTTGAGTTACTTAAGTACTAATGTAATAAAGTAATAATTAAATCAAAAAGTACAGTTGTATATTTAATGTCAAGTGTTTAATAAACTATATTGTTAGCATATTTGTCAAACAGATATTAGTTAAACGATAGGAGCGCAGTTTAAAATATGTTTAGTCATAGCAAAAGAATAGTTCTTAAGCAGTGATCAAAGTTATACAAATAATTAGTTAAGTCAAATGACAAAAGGGAAAACTAATAAGTGAAATAAAAGTGTTGTGTAGAGAGACATGTACACATATATCAAACTTTTGTTTGTAAGTGAAAATAAAACAAAATATTAGTTTAAGGCAATCATTAAAAATCATAACACGTAAGTTTAACGTTTATAGTCTGACTCAATGAATAGGTTTAAATAAATAGGTACATTATCACTGTCCATAAGTAGTAATTAACAGTTACACATGAAATAGTTAAGTAAAAATAAAAGTGTTCTGTTGAGGTATTAGGTATACGTCATGATCCTCAACAAAAATAATAATCAAATGAACAAATGCCTAACTGTTTAGTTAGTTTATGTTCGAGCACGTGCAAATCAAGGTAATAGAATGCAATGTGTACGTGATAGTAAAAAAAAAATATTAGTTATTATGTATTATATAGTTATAGTATGTATATTGGTATGTGTGTAACTGACATAACATAATACATAAATACACAATACCTACATAAAGTTCTATTATATCTATATATATTTTATTAATATTGTACTATTTAGAATCTGTAGCAGTATTTGTATGCTACACTAAATTTATATAAATGACTCACATAAAAACTGAAATATATACCAAGTACCTACTACATGGTATGTGAAATATTTAATTGTTAACCACACAACCGAGCCTATGTCTAACGATTTAGAAACATTGCTCAATAAAGCATATTATTAAAGCAATAGCCGTGGATGTCAATTAAATATTATTATTTATCAATTGTCAATTTATTGTTCATGATTAAACCTACCTATAGTATATATTAATAATAATATATTGTAATACACTCCATAAATCTACCTACATAAGTAACATCAAACATCATATCATTATACACTTTGACTACCAGACTTTACTGATATACATGTAGTATATGTAATATTAATTTATTAATATTGTATTATATGGTATCTGCGGCAGTATTTGAATCCTACATCATATGTATATTTACCAACATTACCTATACATTACCTCACCTAAAAACTGTAATATATTAGGTACTACATAGTATACGTGTAGCTTAGATATATTCAAGTATAAAAGAACCATTCCATATCCAACCCATGTACAATAATAAAATGTATCAAATTTATTATTTATTAAATATTTTAATACTCTTATAATTAAACCTACCTATATGTATATCAAATAGTATACAGTCATATCATTATACAATTTAATTGCCGGTCTTTAGAATATGTAGCAGTATTTTAACCTAACCAAATGTGACTCACCTAAAAATAGTAATATAATATCCTCCATAAAATTTTTATTTACCAAATTTGAATCCCTCAACCAACTGTAATATATTATTATGTAGGTACTACTATATTAAGTAGGTTAGTTATATTACTATTGTCTATTCAAGTGTAAAAGAACCATCCTATATAATCCACCAGCCCATGTAAGATAATGATCAAGTTTTAATTTATTATTTAATAAATAGTTTATTTCATATAATACCTAAACCTACCTACCTAAGTTATGTCAAATAGTATATGGTCATATCATTATGCAATTTAGTTTTCAGACTTTAATTAAATACATAAAGTTCTTATTAATACCTATTGTATTATTTAGAATATGTAGCAGTATTTGTTTGCAACACTAAATTTATATAAATAACTCACCTAAAATCTGTCATATATCAAGTACCTATGTCTAACGATTTAGGTGCGTTGCTCAATAAAGCATATTATTAAAGCATAATATGTAGATATTATAGCAATGGCTTTGGATGTCAATTAAATATTGTTATTTATCAATTGTAAATTTATTAATTTGATTTTATGCTCATGATTAAACCTACCTATAGTATACATTAATAATAATATATTGTAATACACTCCATAAACCTACCTACATAAGTAACATCAAACAGCTAGCATATCATTATAAACTTTAACTACCAGACTATTCTGAAATATATGTAGTATAAGTAATATTAGTTTATTAATATTGTATTACCTCAACCAATTAACTCACCTTAAAACTGTAATATATTAGGGACTACATAGTATACATGTAGGTTAGTTATATTCAAGTATAAAATAACCGTTCCGTATAATTGTTACGTCCCAACTGACGTCGATACATACACCAACGCAGAGATGAACACTTGATGTATTATGTTATATTTGAGTGTTTATTAACAAGTACAAAATTACAATATTATAAATATATGACAGTGAGTGGTGTTACGACCTGCCTCTAAGTGTCTTATGTGTATTGCAAATATATGACAGTGAGTGGTGTTACAACCTGCCTCTGAGTGTCTTATGTGTCCCTAACCGTCTGACGAGCTCTTGTCATGGGCTCGTATATATATGTTTGGATCCTTTGGAGTGGGTGGTCGTTGTAGTGGCTAAATCCGGTCATGAGACAGAGTCCTGGTCTCGACTTGGTATGCTGGACGACTCGCATCCTCTGTATGTGTGTTGACATTCCCGAGGAGATACGTGTGACGATGCTTTTATGGTTCGATTGTTTCATACTATGCTTTTGCAACGATCTCCGCGTGATATAATATACTAATGGTCTTATTAGTTACATCCGTTAGATATTGCTAAGAACGTGCGATACGCTATACATAGTTTATACATAATTGATTTATACGTAGGTACGTAACACCTCCCTTCTGAAAAAAAGACTTTATGTTTAAAGGTTTAAACATAAATCTTTTACAAGTTATAGTATG
>NW_021763237.1:0-939 GCF_005508785.2 Acyrthosiphon pisum
AGTTTTTTTTTCTATAAATATCAATAAAGTTTTATCTGTTGGGCCAAAAAGTGTATAAATTTAATACAAAGCTCCTGATATATTGTTACAATATCAGTTGAAAAATATTAAAAAAACATAGTCACAATTTTTTTTTATAAGCATTTAAAGATCAAATTTTAATTTGAAAAATTATTTTGTAGTTAAAAATTTATAAAATGTTCAATTTTTGTATCTAAGAATTAAAAACTTAAAACAAGATTCCACATAAGTAATTAATTCTGTAACCAAAAAATTTAAAAAATACATTTACACAGTTTATTTTTATAGTCATTTTAAGTACAAATTTGGACGAAATTACATATTAAAAACCTAGGATAACTATTTTAGTTATTTTGTTGTGATTGTATAATATTATTCGTGGGTACTTGAAACTTCTAAAGTATACTATTATATATCTATGATTTTACCACGGTTTTTTGTTGATGTATAACGCGTTATAACTTATAAGTACCTAATAGATATTATGATATGATTAATTTGGAATTTATTATAGGTACCTATTATAGATAAATTTTTTTTTAATACCATAGATAAGTATATATTATATGTCTAATACATAGACTGATATACCGTCTCCGCTCAGAATCGTTTTTCTTATAAGTGATATTATATCATTGAATTCAAATTTAATAATGTCCATTAGACAGTGACCCACTTCTAACCTACTGTACAGCAGAGCGACATCCACTTACCCACCTTTTTGGTTTGAATATTATTAAAATTAACTAACAAAAATACAAGACTATATTAGGACTGTTGAAAGCTGGTAGTTTTTTCGTGTAATTAGATCAATAAGCGGAAAAGAATATACTTCCAGAAATCCAATTTTAATTTCGAAAAAAACATAACAATTTTGTGTTTGTTGGAAGCGGATTTTTTTTTAGTACCTAATTCAAA
>NW_021763238.1:0-773 GCF_005508785.2 Acyrthosiphon pisum
GATTTTGGTTTTTAGTGCAACTCTAAAACAAATGACCATAGGTACATACAATTTTGACTGGGTGTTTATATTGACATTTTCTATACACCATAATATTTTCCAAATATTTTGACTTATTTTGAGCTGTTTACAGACATTTGTAGTTTCCATTTTTTATTTTTTTTTTATATAAATATCAATACAATTTTATTTGTTGGTTAAAAAAGCTTGAAAATTTAATAGAAGGTTTCTATTATATTGTTTCAAAGGTGGATGAAAGAATTAAAAATCCATAATCACAATTTTTTTTTATAAGCATCTAAAGTTCAAATATTGACAAAATACGTAAAAATGACGAAAATTTGCAAATTATTTTGAGTTAGAAATTCATGAAAAATTTTCTTTTTAAATCTAAGATTTGAAAATTGAATACAAGATTTCACATAAGTTTGTCTACCCTTTAAAAAAAAAATGTCTACAAGCAAGTCAAATTAAATTTTTATGAGCGTTTGAAATTCATATTTTTACAACATTTGATATTCACTCGATTTCTTACGTAACGATTATCTTATTTTGTTCTAATTAAAAAAACGAGTGACTGTAGAAACTTGAAAATTTCATTGAATGTTTAAATTAGCATTTTCTATATACGATAAGATTTTGAAAATAATTTGACTCATTATGAGCTGTTTACGGACATTGCCAGTTTTCAATTTTTTTAGTTTTTTTTTTCTATAAATATCAATAAAGTTTTATCTGTTGGGTAAAAAAGATAAAAATTTAATACAGGCTCC
>NW_021763239.1:0-782 GCF_005508785.2 Acyrthosiphon pisum
GATGAATGTATTGATTTTACAATGATGTGTGTTTTTTTTTTTATTTTTTTATTTTTTTTTTATTTTTTTTGCGTCTGTCATCACCTTTTAGGACAGTAAAAGTGCTTGGATTTTCTTTAACAGTACCTTTTCTGATAGGAAAGTGAATCTAGTTGGTACTTTGGGGGTCAAAAGTAAAATTTTTCCAATAGTTTTTAAAAGCGCCGTGAAAAACAAAAGAAAAAAATTAACCTTCCTATTAAAGGTCATTTTTTTTTTAATACCATAGATAAGTATATAATATGTCATATACCTAGACTGACATACCATCTCCGCTCAGAATCGTTTTTCTTATACAATGATATTATATCATTGAATTTAAAATTAATACCATCCATTATACAGTGGCCCACTTGTAATCTACTGTACAGCAGAGCGACATCCACTTGCCCATCTTTCTTTTTTATTTTTTTATTTTTATTTTTTTTTTTTGTGTGTCTGTCATCACCTTTTAGGACAGTAAAAATGCTTGGATTTTCTTCAACAGTACCTTTTCTGATAGGAAAGTGAATCTAGTTGGTACTTTGGGGGGTCAAAAGTAAACATTTCTTAATAGATTTCAAATGAGACGTGAAAAACAAAAGAAAAATTAAGGAAAAAACGGTAATTTTTACGCAAAATCTGTATTCGAGAAAATCTATTTTGGGTTTTTGGTACAACTCTAAAACAAATGACTATAGTGCATACAATTTTGGACTGAACGTTTATGTTTGCATTTTCTATACATCATAACATTTTTCAAA
>NW_021763240.1:0-1121 GCF_005508785.2 Acyrthosiphon pisum
TATTATATTTTTAATACTTAGCATTTCAAATTTATTTTTAGCTTGAAGTGGATGACCCAGCAGATTTTGTTTCTTATGACCAGGCTGAAATTGAACTAGACAAAATTGTAGTACCTATTAGTGATCATAGTAATGTATGTTTTAATTATGCTTAGTATTAACTTGAATTATCATATTTATTAAAAAATTCAAATTTATGTTTAGAGTGAAATTGATGATCCAACATTTGTTCCCACTGGCCAGTATGTTACTGAGGTTGACCACATTTCAGTGCATAGTAGTTATCAAAATATGAATGTAAATGTGAACCCACATAATGTAAGGTCATATCCTAAGTCAAGAAAAATTCGAGCTGAAAGGAAAGAGAAGCGAAATCTTGGTCAAGCATATACCACACAAAATGGTAAACAAGTACCAGAAAGAAAGTTCCAAGTGCTCAATAATTGCCGTAAAAAGTGTTCACTCAAAGTATCTATTGAACATATATCGTTATTGTTTAAAAAATATTGGTCTATGTGTGATAAAAATAGACGGGCAACTTATATTTCTGGGCTGATTGAGTTTAAGCCAAAAGATGCTCAAAAAAAAAAGTGTACTGCGCCTAAAAAACAAAAAGACAGACAGGTCACTTTTAAGTACCATGTGCCTATCAATGGAAAAATGATAGAAATTTGCAAAAGTTGTTTCATCAAAGTTTTCGGTGAAACTAACAAATTTATTTGGAATGTTTGTCAACAAAAAAAAAAATCAGATTGTTCTACCACTACTCCAGATAAACGTGGTTGTCATATTCCTGCCAATAAAAAAACGCCTGAAGATTTAAAAAGGGTGAAGAATCATATAAATTCATTACCCACATATCAAAGTCATTATTGTAGAAAAGAAACCTCAAAACTCTATTTACCGTCTCATTATACTTTAAATAAATGTTATGAAATGTACAAAGAGTCAGTTGAAAATCCGGTTAGTACGCAAATATATGAATATAAAATGCATGAAGCAAATATTAAAGTTAAAGAACCAAAAAAAGATACTTGCAGTACTTGTGATGCTTATAAAATGAAGATTCAACATAGTGATGATGTTGAAAAAAGAAAAAATTAATTAAAAGAACAAGAAAA
>NW_021763241.1:0-861 GCF_005508785.2 Acyrthosiphon pisum
GATTGAAAATTTAAAACAAGATTTCACGTAAATATTTAATTCTGTTACCAAAAATTCTAAGAAATACATAAGCACAGTTTATTTTTATAGTCATTTTAAGTTCAAATTTGGACGAAATTACATATTAAAAAGCCTAGAATAACTATTTTAGTTATTTTGTTGTGATTGTATAATATTACTCGTGGGTACTTGAAACTTCTAAAGTATACTATTATATACCTATGATAGTATCACGGTTTGTTGTTGATGTATAACGCGTTATAAGTACCTACCTAATGGATATTGTGATATTCCTGTGTATATTATAGGTCAATTTTTAGTATATAATATGTTTTATACCTAGACTGACATACCGTCTCCGCTCAGAATCGTTTTTCTTATACAGTGATATTATATCATTGAATTCAAATTTAATACTATCCATTATACAGTGACCCACTTGTAACCTACTGTACAGCAGAGCGACATCCACTTACCCACCTTTTTTATAGTAAAATAACAATGTTATAAAAAAAATCACCAAGATTAAACCAAAAAGGTGAAGAAAAATAATTCGAGTATTTTGAAAAAATCAGAAAAATTGATAGTATAATATTAAACATTTTTTTATCGCATTACATAATAAATAATAATATGACTAATATTATGCAATTTACCCAAAAAGATTTAGGTAAACATTTGTTTTAATTTTTAATTTAATTTGTTTTACATTTTAGTACAATCTTAAAATATTAATGTGCTAATTTAAATTTTAAGGTATTTTATAAGATATAACATAATATTAAAAAAACAAATAAAATTAGGATGTAATTTAAATTTAAAAAAAAAAAATGTTATGTACCTATGTACATTGGGGAGAGA
>NW_021763242.1:0-1163 GCF_005508785.2 Acyrthosiphon pisum
TTAATAAAAATTGTTTTGAGCATTAGTTTGTAAATATCTGTGAACTAGTGCTCACAATTGACATAGGTATGCGTCTGTAGTAGCACTAAATTATAATTATTAGTATATTATCAGTGATAATTATTATTTTTTTTATTTTCTACCCAAATATGTAAGCAGGTATTATTTCTATATCAATAAAAATTTCGAAAAATAAGGTGAATATAAAATATAAGTTCATATTTACTTATATGTTACATATAGGCACATATAGTTAAATATGTTATATTTGGAAATTTAGAATAGAAAATTCTGTAACTAAGGTGAAATATAGTATTGAAAAACTAGGAATTGATTGAGGGTGTGGGGGGCGAAGCCCCCACGAGTCTGCGTTAACTAATTTTTCACTTGGAACGCAGTTTATAAATTGTTGGATTAAGCTTCTCTACTTAATAATTCCCAATTCGAGCACTGACTAATAATTATTATCACTATCGTTGGTTTAACTAAAAATGTATGCTATTCGCGCTTATTATAATATAATATTTATATTAATATATATATATATATATACGTAATAGTTGCTTTAATTTGTTATTCGATGCTTACAACTCTTCAATTTGACAAACCATATACGGTACGTTATAACTAAGGTTAGGATGTTTATGATTTTGCATAATTTTATTAGGTTGTCCAATAGCATCCATTCTTATACAGAAATATGTTTCATGATGTCTGTATTCAAAATATCAAAATTTTATTTTGCATATAATTGCATATTTTACCATTTTTTTTTTTTTAAAGTGCATAATTTGTGTTTTTTCTATTTTTAAGCGAATATTTGACGGTTTTCTATGCAAAATGCTGTAAAACACCGTAATTCTATATTTTATTGAATCTTATATAAGTTTGATTATTTGTATTTCACAAATTATCACTTATTTATTGTTGAGAATTCACTATGGTTACACCCATAGGTACTTACGGTACCTACTTAAATAGAATTTTCAATAAGCCTCGTCAATTGTCACAGTCAAAACTTAAAACTACGAGCCATTACAATTTTATCAGATATTTTAACAAAACGTTAAATAATTTATAGTTAGTTTCCATCTTGTCTACGACCGATGTAGAGTACCTTATATTACGCGTTTCGAGTCTTATAATAATTTAAACAAATAAAA
>NW_021763243.1:0-925 GCF_005508785.2 Acyrthosiphon pisum
TTTAAGTTGTATAAAAGTTTATATACACATTGCAAGCAATTGTTTGTATCATGAATGGTGGTTTTATTTTTACCTGAAATCATATTATATAATATTCAAACAAAGCATTTTAAATTACACTTATGTAAGTAAATCGGTAGTATAATTTTACTTACAAGGAAATGCTGTATTCTCATACATATTCTCTTCATTGTCATCTGTATTTTCATCTGATTCAGTATCAAGCTGATGCTGATGGTATATTTGTTTAGTTTTCTCTATTGTAGACATGTTTATCTTTGGATAAACTTTAGAAAAGTTTTTAAGTTCTAAACAAAGTAACAACAAAATAATATTAACATGAATTTTGTTATAAAATCAATTAACTTAAAAATATAGATCTTTATGAGTCAACATATTATATACATTCCTCATATGATACTATGACAGAATTAAAAAAAGTATTTTGAAGTGAATTCAAATATTTTAATCAGTCGTATAATGTGAACAAATCATGCATTACATATCAAAGGAATACATAAAAATGCAATATTATCATTATTATTTTAACACATTAATGTAATTTAAAATGTAGTTTTTTCTAAATCGATTTGTTCAATAGAGAATATTCAAACAATTGTAATAAAATAAAAAAATCTTACCAATACACTTTCTGCAGCTGTTGTTTTTTGGTTTGTAGTTAAAGATGAATCTAAATCAATATTAATAACACCAGTTGAATCTTGTACAGTATGTTTTTTCTGTAGTGTAGCAGTAGAACGACTATCACACTAAAATTTGAACAAAAAGAATTAGCTAAATTAACTTATAATTATGTAGATAAATGAAGTTTTTTCTAGATCGATTTGTTCAATAGAGAATATTCAAACAATTGTAATAAAATAAAAAATCTTACCAATACACTCTCTGTAGCTGTTGTTTTTTG
>NW_021763244.1:0-965 GCF_005508785.2 Acyrthosiphon pisum
TAACTGAAGTTAAACTTTATGGTTATAACCGTGAAAACATAACGATGATTACATTGATTACAATGAAGCCTAACATAAAACACCTGATAACAGTTACTGTTCTCTATAATTATCAAAAAGTACAATTTTGTTACCTCCTGTATGCTTTTTCAGATTTGAACGGCCATTTCGAGCACTTTTCGCTGTAGAGCGGATTGTCCGTTCGGGAATCGACTTTCACCCGAGATGACTGATAGCTAGACACTCACACTCAGAATCCGAATTTCCAATTTAAACACATACGAGAACCGGACATACACGCTCGGGGGGTCTGCGATCCGACGTAGTCGGATTGCCTACCTGACTAGCTACTTGCATACGAGCGACTTACACTCCCACTGCATCCGATCCGCCGCAGACGAATTATCCGTTCGGGAATCGACTTTCACCCAAGATGACTGATAGCTAGACACTCAAACTCAGAATCCGAATTTCCGATTTAAACACATATACGAGAACCGGACATACACGCCCTGCTGCATGGTCTGCGATCCGACGTAGTCGGATTGCCTACCTGACTAACTACTTGCATACGAGCGACTCAGACCCCCACTACATCCGATCCGCCGCAAGCGGATTGTCCGTTCGGGAATCGACTTTCTCCCGAGAAGACTGATAGCTAGACATTCAAACTCAGAATCCGAATTTCCGATTTCAACATACACACTTAAGAACCGGACATACACGCCCGGGGGGTCTGCGATCCGACGTAGTCGGATTGCCTACCTGACTAGCTACTTGCATACGAGCGACCTACACTCCCAATGCTTCCGTTCGGGAATCGATTTTCACCCGAGATGACTGATAGCTAGACATTCAAACTCAGAATCCGAATTTCCGATTTCAACATACACACTTAAGAACCGGACCTACACGCCCGGGGGGTCTGCGATCCGACGTAGTCGGATTGCCTACCTGACTAGCTA
>NW_021763245.1:0-920 GCF_005508785.2 Acyrthosiphon pisum
GAAGAATAGATGGAACTTCCGGTGGTGGGGAATGATCCCTAATAATTTTAGATGGTTTTAAATGTTTTGTCAACTATATAAGTATAGTAAACTTTTTATTTTGTAAATTGAGGAAAACTAGGGGAATCACATATTCAATTTTCAAATCTTAGATATAGATGGATATTTTTTTTTAAGTTTCTAACTCAAAATAATTTGTAAATTGTCGTGATCTTGAAGAATTTTTTCAAATTCTAACTTCAGGCGCTTGTAAAAAATAATTTATATAGGATTGAAAAAATCCTATTAGTTGCCTATTGACTTAAAAAAAAGAGTTTCGATATTATATTAGAAAAAGCAGAAAATATTTTTTTAAATTGCCTGTCAATGTTTAGTAACACGGCTAGATATTGTATTAACTTAAGTTATTATGATATTTGCTTTAATGTATTTTCAGGCAATTTTAAAATACTGATTATAAAATGTAATGTTCATCAGGCACATTTCAATTTGATATACTATATTTTGTTATGTGTACAATACGTAATAATACATTATCTCCGATGTGTTTAATAAATAGTGATGTATTTATATTCTATAGTGTATAACAATCAACGCGAGTACTCAGTTTTAATTAATTTTACTAAATTCAATTTAATCGTTCACATCAAGCATTCAATTTAAATTAACTTTACGGACCCAAACATTACAACACAGAGAAAAAACCATTTTGAAGTGCCCTAGTGATTTTATGGTATAATATATACATATATATATAGATATTACCTTTCCCTCTACATCCGATAATAGGTTGAATTTACTATATTAATAATCACAGAGTAAAACGATGTCTGCATCAAATAAAATTTTCCAAGATCAGCAATAATAATAATAAAAATAATATATTATTCGATACCTGGTATAAAGTTTAAAAAAATTTT
>NW_021763246.1:0-794 GCF_005508785.2 Acyrthosiphon pisum
ACTTAAATATTGAGCACCATATTTTCAAACACTGATTTTTCTATACCATTTAAAAAGTGTCCTGCATTGAGTTGTGACGACAACAACTTCTTTGTTTCAATTGGTAATCACTATATTTCCATGTAAATTGTTAGTTATATAATGACATAATTTTATTAAAATGTTGTTAAGTAGGTATATCTAAATAAATTTAAATCAAAATTCGCACGAAAATTTTTTTAATTATTTCTATATACCTAAATACAAAATATAATAGGACTGGTAATTTTGGGGACAATGATTATTTGAAAATTATAGTACATAATTAATATGAATCTATTAACATTTTATATGAAAAAATTGTAAATCTTTAGTATACCTACACCCTAATAACTCAGAAACTATAATCGTTCTGATTTTGATTTAGATAGATCAAATTTTTCGAAAAATTCATCTGATTTACTACAATTTACAGTAAAAAAAATTAGTTCTCATTTGAAAACAATTTTTGAATCGAACAATGTAAGTGGTTAAAAATATTATCGTAATAAGCATAATAGGTACCTGAAAATTCCAAAAATGTACTTTATATCAAATATTCATTATTAATAGGGGAAAAAATCGGGACGAGCATTACTATCACCCTTTATATACATATAAATATATAATATTTTAGACACTCCACTGGTGTGAATTCTCCATTCCACGAATATAATATATTTATACGTACAGTTAACGCATATGTAGCAAGTACTCTAAGAATTAAAGTCCATGAGCTGGCTCTTGACGAATCACTCGTCAATTTGAAAACCGAT
>NW_021763248.1:0-986 GCF_005508785.2 Acyrthosiphon pisum
AAAAAAATATTTCCCCCACTCTGCCCACCAGGAAAAAATATTCAAGCGCCGTGCCTGGTTAAATATTACTTTTATTAAAATGCATGATAATTTTAAATTAAAAATTATATCTTCGATGCATTAAATGTTTTAACTATATGTCTTCAGACTATATAGAGATTACAAATTTGAAGTGAAAATAAATTGTAAAATAATATTTTTGAAAATTGCAGAAAAATGGAAAAAACCTGTAAATTCTGCCGGTACATAATCATTGCAACCCTTGCATGCAGTTCTGTGGATGCATTGAGTTGTCAATATTTCTCCCAGAAAGAATGTGATAGCTCAACTCACAGAAACTGCACCACAATCGATATTGCTTGTAAATTAGGGAAAGAGCCAGCGTATTGTTATGCTACCTGGCGTAACAATACGCTGCTAAATCAAGTGGTCATAACAGGCAAGGTATATAACTTAATACTTATAGAATTGTGTTTAATTTTATCATGTTTTTATTTGATTAACATTTTATAGGGTTGTACTTACCGGCAGGATTGCTCACGACCTAGTTGTGTCAACACAACTAGGTCACTCCGGGACGAAATGTATTGTTGTTGCAATACTAATTTGTGCAACAACAACTTCGAATGGGTCCCGGAGGTCAATAGTAAGCAATACATAATTTATCATACACACCTATATCGTTAACTAAAAAATGTAATAATATAATTATTTTTTTTTTTATCTTAGGTGAGCCAGGTGATAAAACATTTATGTTATTAGGATATATTGTGGCATTCATTTGTATCTTTGTACTATACAAATTGTGTCAATGTGTAAGTAAATTTAATAATTATTTTTTTTTTGTACCTAATAACTATTAAATAGTATTAAGTATTATACTTTTATGATTTTATCATCTAAAAATGTATTATGATATAAATATGTTCGATACAACAGCTCTAATAATTGTAATTGTAATTATTATTATGTTTGCTATGTATCAA
>NW_021763249.1:0-3877 GCF_005508785.2 Acyrthosiphon pisum
GGCCTTCCTTTCGTTAGGGGTTCTATATGCTCGATGTATACTAGAATTATTTCCATCATGCATTTCAGCATCATCTAGCTCTGTTTCACAAAGCCTATTAAACAAATTTGTTATTAGTTATCACATTTTAAAATATTTGTTTGACAGTATATAAACGATTAGCTTTCAGGTTTACAAATAATAATAAATAGAAATGTATTTTAATATTTCTACATTAGTTAGGCATAAACATACAAACTAATAACATTGCCTAACTAATTTTATTTTGCTTGAATAAAGCGCTAAATACATAATTTACCATAAAATTATATAATCAATACAGAGGCAATAGAAGTAACCAGCTGACTGTCATATTTAATAAAAATGAAATAATATATTTTAGCAGAGATTTATAAACTATTAATTTCCAAATGTCAACCATAATCATATTTTTAATTTATTAAGAAATTATTCTAACTAAGTTAACTGCTTAATTATTATAATAATTAGGGATGGATTTTTAATCTATTTTTTGAATACTCTCCTACTCTTCCAATCTTAAATTTAAATATTACAATTAATAAACAATTACATTAATATAAACACATTAGCAAGATTTTTAAAAAAAAATGTTATTTATAATATTTATAGATTAAATATTTATATGGAAATTAAGTATTTATTTAAAACTTGTTAAAACTTTTTTAAACATTGAAAATAACACTTAGGTAATAGTTTTCACAATAATCTTGAAGGTTATAATTTACTGAAATAACTTTAATAGCGGCTGTCGCCTGTCAAAGTTACTAAGGTTGATCTCAATATAGTACTTAATTAAGTCTTTGTCTAATTACACAGCTGTGCTAACTCTCATTGGTGCCCCAGGGAAATAATATTTAGCGCCCCTATTAGGGGCCCCCTAATAAACATACATATTTAAACATTTTAATATTCCGCCCTTTAAAATGTTACAAATTTGGCCGCCCTAGGGCACTTGCTCCATTTGCCATCCCTTTAGCAAGGCTCTGTCTAGAGCATAATATCTAAGCTTGTTTTAGTGCAGAAAAACTAACCCACATACTACAATATTATTCCACCAGTATCAAGTGCAAGTAATTTCTTTTAATAACTTTAAAATTCTAGCTTGAAACAAAAATTAAAAATAAAACATTAAATTGTTGGGGGATAAATAATTTAACATTTAAATTATAGTGAAAATAAAATTAAAGAACCTAAATGAATTTATTATAAAACAGTTGACTAAGATTAAATCTGTAATAGGTACTTTTTTGTAACTTTTTTTCATCTTAGTCTTTGATAATATTATTATTGAGAGTTTGAATCAAATAAACATCGTTTGTCTAATTAGCAAACTAGTATTTCTTAAAAAAAAGACTATGAAGGCCTATAACATTAATGTAAAACTATGGATCTACAATTGGAATGTTTCAACATTTAGTTTATAATATATTAATATATGACTATTACAATTATTAGTACTTATATAGTTTATAATAAAGTTTATACAGCAAAAGACTCCGTTAACCAGTAGCTTCTTGTGACCTTTTTCAACTTATATCTTATCTTTAAGTAAATGGTGTTAAGTAAATGGATTACCTGTGTACCTTGCACATTTATAATTATTTTTATAATTATTTTATTATTATTTTATTATTTTATAATTATTTTTATAATTATTTTATAATTAAAATGTAGTCTTAAACAACCATAAATAAACCACATAATGTTTATACCTAATTATAAATACTTAAATTAATTTTGTATCAATTTTTTTAAAACCTTTACTCGTTTAGAAACGACAAATGTCATTCTATAAAAACTGACAGTACACCTAACACATAAATTAACAAATGACAAACATTTTATTTAAACAAGTTCTCATGTTGAAAATGTACTAAAAAAAGTAAGTACCTAGGTACTAATAGCGTTTTCAATTTAAATATTCATCTTACATTGGTTTAAGTGAAGAATGATAAACGACTATGCGTCTTCCGTAGCTGCTACCTATAGATACGGTATTCAATTCGTTGAAGAATTTTTGCACCAGAGTATGCACTAAAAAACGATTACGTGCACTTAATGGAGGGAAAATAAGTACCACATTTCTGAAACACAAACAAAAAAATAATGAATAAAAAAAAGTTGTTAGGTACAGAAGTTTAGCAATAAAGTTTCCAAGGCAAACGGATTTATGCAGTTACCAACATTTTCTTTTCTAAAACAAAAGTGTTAATGTAACGGTTGACGTCGGCCAAGGCTATCTCCAAAAACGAACATTCACCTACTCGCAGGTTTAATGTGTCTAACGACTCCATAGGCACATCGACGGCGGAACAAGAAAATGTATTTTGAACATTTGTAAAAAAAAATTAACTATAAATAAATGTTGAACGTAAGGATTCGCGAGTTTTTACTTGAGAAATGAGAAAAATTCAAGTTGAACGATTTAAAAATATAATCGACATTTAATATTGTTGCGCTCTATGAGAGTAATTTATTAGCAATAAAACATAGACCACAGGGTCGTAGTGTCGTACAGAAAATAGAACTATTAACATTGTTTTTTCCACATTTCCATTATCCAAACAAAAACTTCAACTTTTAAAGCCTTGATAAGGCAGTTATCAAACATATGATTGGCTAGCGACCTTTCACGCGACCTCTCCGACGAATAACCCATAGAGTTATCTCTAAATATATAATATATTACCATAGAACTACTACTAGATATTACTCTTAAGGAATACCGAATAACCATGATTCAAGATAATATTAAACTATATTTAAGGTATATAAATTATAAGTAGTAAAATGTACACAATTCCTTATACGGGCTCCTTATTCTTTCTCTCCCAGTTAAATGGTTATAATATGATCGCATAGCATTAATGACATGTCGGAGTGGAATGCGCTGTCCATTAGTTTTTAGCCTATAGGTCTATACGAATAACAGAAACACGTCATCGTGTTATAAAAATATATTAAATAATAATACCTATGTTATAAATTTTGGAACAAATCTACTTTACCAACCCCTTCACGATTATAGTAATAGCATTTTATAAATACAGTTATAATATTTTATATGGTGTCATCACAGAATGTAAGTTTTAACAATTTGTCATTGAGTATAAAATATATAATAAACTATAATTCCTATATTATCATATATTTATAACCAATGACAATAGTTAAATAATTATTGTTTATAGCATGGTTAAAAACATGAAGACTAGAACACAGAATAGGGAGACCAAACTCCGCTTCTAATAACGTCCCGAAATGAGTCCACATACTTCTATATATTATATATATATATAGAAATCTGTGAATGATTCGCACGATTAAAGTATTAAACGGCCACAGGCTGCTCTGCGTACGCTAGGGTTGCTACTTTAACCCGTGTAATATAGGAATTATTCATGTATTTTGAAAAATATATGCGTTATTTTGAACCAAGACTCTGAACATTTTATAGCTTGTACGATTACGCATTTATACATGTGCATAAGTGTATATTTCATAATTCATAAACATCTTATTTTTAAGAAACAAATTTGAATGTGACGACTAACGGTACATTTTATTGGTATAAAACGATCGCTCAAGAAAACAAATGTCAAATGTGTGTGATGTATTGAATAGTATCGACTCAGACTCGCTGTGAACAAAGATATATAGGTATAATTGTGTAAAATAACCAGATATAGTGTTGATGGATTGTATAATTTAATTATTTACACAAAAATAAAAATAATATTTATGAAATATGCATATAAGCATATTTATTAAAAATTGATACAACGCTCCTCATAATTTGTTATTATATTAGCAGTTCAATAATATTAAATATATATAGTCGTTATTTTTTTAATAA
>NW_021763250.1:0-918 GCF_005508785.2 Acyrthosiphon pisum
ACTCGTTTTTTAATTACAACAAAATAAGAAAATCGGTACGTAAGAAATCGAGTGAATATCAAATGTTGTAAAAATATGAATTTCAAACGCCCATAAAAATTTAATTTGAGTTTCTTATAGACATTTTTTTTTTGGTAAAGGTAGATTATCCTATAAGGAATCTTGTATTACATTTTAAAATCTTAGATTTAAAAAGAAAAATTTTTATGAATTTATAACTTGAAATAATTTGCAAATTTTCGTGATTTTTCCATATTTTGTCATTTTTTGAACTTTAAATGCTTAAAAAAAAAAACTGTGACTAACGATTTTTAATATTTTTCATCTGCCTTTGAAACAATATACTAGGAGCCTTCTATTAAATTTTCAAGCTTTTTTATCCTTTTTTATCTAATTTTATTGATATTTTTAGAAAAAAAACTAAAAAAAAATGGAAAATAAAAATGTCCGTAAAGAGCTCAAAATACATCAAAATATTTTGAAAATGTTATGGTGTATAGAAGATGCTAAGATAAACAATCAGTCAAAATTTCATGTATCTACGGTAATTTTTTTTAAAGTTACACCAAAAACCAAATTCAATTTTGTGAAAAATCGATTTTGCGTAAAAATTCCCGTTTTTCCTTAATTTTTCTTTTGTTTTTCCCGGCGCTTTTGAAAACCACTGGGAAATTTAAATTTTGACCTCCCCAATGCACCAACGATATTCACTTCCTGATCGAACAAGATACTGAAGTTGAAAATCGTAGCATTATTTCGACTACTTATCGTGTACACAGACACAAAAATAAATAAAAAAAAGGTGGGTAAGTGGATGTCGCTCTGCTGTACAGTAGTTACAAGTGGGTCACTGTATAATGGATGGAATTAAATTTGAATTCAATGATACAATATCATTGTATAAGAAAACGATTCTGA
>NW_021763251.1:0-757 GCF_005508785.2 Acyrthosiphon pisum
GGAGCAGAGACCCAGATATAAAAAAGTCCCTCAACAGACAGACAGCACTAGTAAGAGAGTTATTTCACTCTCACGGGGACAACGAATGGACATCGTTCCTAGGCTCAATAGACAACAACGCCCAAGGCTGGTTGAAACTGTACAAACTAAATAAAAGACTTCTACGAAAGCCACCTCCTGTTCACCCACTGCAAGATCATGAAGGCAATCTCCAATTCGATCCAGAAACAAAAGCCAATATATTTGCTCAATCAATGGAAGAACAATTCAAGACTCCAGATACTCATTGCTGGGTCGATGACGTTGTTTGTGATTCAATAGAACAACATGATGAGGCAATATATAAAAAATCAATATTTTTCTCTCCTGGAGAGGTACACGAAGTAATACGCAGACTTCCTAACAAAAGTTCCCCAGGACCGGACAAAGTCTCCAACTGCGCCCTAAAACACGGTGGCAAGAAATTCAAATTTTATCTTTGCCAAATATACAATGCCTGCGCTAGAATTGAATATTTTCCTAAACCTTGGAAAATAGCAACAATCATAATGCTACCAATACCAGGAAAGGACCCCAAACACCCAACTAATCATCGTCCGATTTCTCTTCTCAATACGATGGGAAAAGTTCTGGAAAAACTTCTCCTGTCTAGATTGAAAGTCTACATTATGCCAAAAATTCGTCCTGAACAGTACGGCTTCAGATCAAAACACAGTACGACTATTCAATTGATAAATGTTATAGATCTGGTTACTAA
>NW_021763252.1:0-769 GCF_005508785.2 Acyrthosiphon pisum
AAGTGCGGCCGCGCGCGGCCTATAAATTTAACGGGGAACGCGAATACGTCTTCGACGGGGAGGTCCGACGTCTCGTAGAGGAGATATTGGTGACGGTAGTCGAAAAAGTCGGAATAATCGTTAAAATCGCGACGACGCCGCGCTCTCCGCGATCGACTCGTCCGGGAGGAAGTGCGGCCGCACGCGGCCTATAAATTTAGTGGGGAACGCGAATAAGTCGTCGACGGGGAGTGTCAAAAAATGTTCGTTAAATATAATAAGGCGGGAGTGATAGCGAAATGTAAATAACGAAAAAAAAACGCGGAAAAAAAAATTCGATCCGAAAAAAAAAAAGTTATTCTAACACGGCCGCCGCAAATTATATCGAATCCCGGCGGCGTGTTCGAAACCACGACCCCGGGTCATCCGCACCTACGCCTAACCGACCTGCCTACCTACTGAGTTGGGAATTGGAGTCAAATCTGTGACTATTAAGACGTGTCGCCGTCCCGGCGTATAGCGAACGCGGTTCGCACGTCCGCTTCGAGCGTCGGAGCGGGCGATCAGGCCGCGTCGGACGTCGGACGACCGGCTTCGCCGTCCTCGGACGTCGAAAACGCGATATCCGCGAAAAAAAACGAACGTCCCGACGCATATATTTATGCCCGTATATAGCGATACCTACTCGACGGAGGCGCCGCGGGCCGTGTTCTTTCCGCGACGCCGCGATGCCCCGTGACTCTCCGGGTTAAAAGTACGGCCGCGAGCGGCCCGTAAATTTAGCGGGGAA
>NW_021763253.1:0-897 GCF_005508785.2 Acyrthosiphon pisum
AAAAATAATAATTTAATAAATAATTGTTGTAAACTTGTACCTATATAATGTTGGAAAAAATTATATACATTCAGTTTTACCAAATCAAACATCTTGTTGCTATGTGGATATAAGTGTTTGGAAAATGTATTATTCGTTTCTGTGTCACAGTTATTACCAATCAGTATTAATTTGTTAAGTCTTGCGAACATTGCGAATAAATTGATCTACTTTTGTCTAAAAGTTAAATCGTTTTTTCATATTATAATCTGTTTATTCAACGTTCATCATAAAACCACCATGTCAAATAAAGCAACACACGACAGTAGTTCATCATAAAACCACCATGTCAAATAAAGCAACACACGACAGTAGTTCATCTGTTAACCAGAAACTCTCCAAGAACGAAATCATGCAAATGGTTTTTATTGATCTTCGGTCAAATAGACCGAAACTGTTAGATGGTTGCGATTTCAACAGCTTGCCTGTTCACAGACGCTTTATATCTTTACCTAACATGGCCGTGCGGACAAATCCTGCAGCCAAAGCATCAGAGTTTGGATGGAAATCAATGCCAAATATAACACTTCTGCTGTGGACAATTTCCAGGAAAGTAAACAGAAATCGTCGGAAATCGGTGATTTTCCTAGTTTGCTGGTACACGAAAGGGCTGTGTCGTGTCCTAACATGGCCCTGCTGAAAAATTCCGCAGCTGAAGTACTAGAGACCGGGTGCAAGTCTACGCCGAATATTATACTGCCGGTTAATTCAATTGTCGACGATATCCGGGAAAATGGACAGAAACCTTCGGAAAACCGCGATTTCCATGGTCTGCCGGTGAACTGTAAGAAATCTGTGTCATTTCCCAATATGGCAGTAGTGCAAATTCCAGTGGGCGATGCACCCGAAATTGGATTG
>NW_021763254.1:0-1023 GCF_005508785.2 Acyrthosiphon pisum
CGCTACGGCCAACTAAACACTAGTTATAAATGACAACTCGGATAGAGTGAGTTTATAAATTAACTTTATTTTACAACTTCAGCGAAATACATTTACAATGGCCGCGGGCCAATAAATACAACACAACGAAAGCCGGAGGCCGGTCACACGTCGGGGGGAACAGCCCGGACGAGTTTAAAACAATGAGACCACACGGAGCGTCGTCGGGTGACGGTAGGTCGCGTGCACTTGCCTGGTATGCCGTGACCCGGTGGGTCAGCGCGAGCAGCAGGACGAAGCGGGACCGTGTACCGTGCACCGGCGTTAGAACACGTGGTCGTTACTACGGAGGAGAGAAAAATAGGCGTAGGACTCTATGCACCGATGGTAGAGCAAAAACTAGGAAGAGCAGGCCGTCCGGCACCTCGTCGTCGCTACCATTGACCTATTATAAATGGACTGAGCGTTTCCTATCTTTCGTGTGTAACAATCTTGGGCATAGAATGAGATAGAGCTAGTACTCCTATTTGGAAGAAAGGAAAAAGTTATTTCTTTTGTTCCATGAAAAAATACAACTTGTTGATCTTCATAAATTGTTTATTATTTACAACTCTACTGATAATGAAAGTTTACAGCTTTCGAAGTACAAATTATAAATGTATAATATACTATATAATATTATAATAATGTATTAAAGTAAGGAAAGTGTAGATATTATTTTATTTAATTTATTTAATGAATGCATAATTTTTGAACAATTTTATTGGTGTTTAAAATGTATAATCTTTGTAAGCGCTGAACGAATTCTTTGCTGAGGTTGCGATTGATTTTTATTGTAATGATGAATACGGATTTTGAAGTAGTATAAAAGAATATTTTTTATTAGCTGAAGTAAGTGGTTATGTAGAGGAGACTGGTTTAATATGTGGTTATTTAAAGTTTGGAATAGTTTGTTTATTTCTATTGTTGATGTTGTTTTGACAATTAAAGTGTTTATTGGGTTGCTTTTTTGTTTTATTAACACAGTGTTACTTTTAAAAACTC
>NW_021763255.1:0-662 GCF_005508785.2 Acyrthosiphon pisum
CACAGAAAACTTAGAAGCTACAGAATTAGATATAATTTATATTTGAATGTTACTAACACATACTATTGACAGTTTAACCAGAATGAGTGATAATAATATGGCATTAAATAATTTAATAAAAAGTGCAATCATTTTTGCTAAAAAATTAAATATTAACCCAGAAGAAGATTTTAACCGACACCATCGAAGAAGATTGAAGCCCAAAAATATATACTCGAATGCTAGCACACAGTGAATTATCAGTATAAAAGATTTTTACAGAATGGAATTCAAAAAAGTATTCGATGCATTAATAAATGTGTCTTCTGAACATTAAAAAAATTATATGTTGATCATAGAACCACTTGTGAACATTTTTAAGGTTCCATGTGAAAACAATTATTCAATAGATGATTTGAAGAAAGGTATGAACAAATATTCTCTCCTGAATGTAATGAATTTAATATGTGTGATTATGATGGAGTTATAACTGAATTAAATATTTTATAGCATCACTGTATCAGTAAAGACATTTTAGAAATAACAGAAGTATTTAAATTTTAAAGTATCCAAAGAAGTGAGAACATATTGTGCCTATTGGCAATAGACTATGCAGATTGATTTTTACAACATCGGTTAGTACTGCATCAAATGAGCACACGTTCAGTAAATTGAAGATTGTG
>NW_021763256.1:0-912 GCF_005508785.2 Acyrthosiphon pisum
TACGGTGTATTTGATCTAATTCTCGAATACACGATCTCGAAAGCCCTCCGAACACCTGGAGGAAGGTAATAGCTTAATTTCACTATTTCAACATCTGAATTAAATATAACTATCGACAGCAGTCGTCTTTATATTCTTCGTATTTTTAAATTATTACATAATTAATAAGCAATATTTATTGAATAATTCGACGGTGTTAAATTCTGATACCTTGATTTGTAACATATTTTTCTATACTTGAAATAGATAATATACCGTGACACCCACACATTCGAGTTTTATGAGACAAGAGGCCGAGTACTATATTACCATACTGACAAACTATAATATTATGATGTAAATTTAATGATATATTGTACATTATATTATTATCAATAGTCAGATTTACATTAATAGGCTCATTACACACAAGGCACATTCCAACACGCACGTCTCGCCCGTTTTTCGCTCAAAATAAAACAGCAATTTTATCAATGTGTAACGGAAAGTATCCGTTTACTCACGACACATAATGATTAATGAACATGAATAGTTAAATTAAAAGTATATTAAACAATAGTACTATCGAATAGGTGAATAGGCAAACGACCTCAATAACAATTTGGCAATTGCAAATTGTAAATAGACGATCGTGATAAGGAGGAAGGCCAGCCGGGTATTCATTCGAGTATATTATTTTAAGTTTGACAGTTTGATGTATAATATAAAAACCCAATGCATAAGACAAGAATCACATAATGAGTGACAGGATATGGGGATAGATATAAAACATATATATATATATATATGTTAACCCATAAACCAGGATGTGATAGTTAACAAATGATTAGTGTTTCGCAGAAACGTCAATATGACTTTTGCACGACTATAGGCCACAAGATACCGATAATGAATTGATGCAATATGGATAAG
>NW_021763257.1:0-1000 GCF_005508785.2 Acyrthosiphon pisum
AAGTCAACTAGGATCCTCAACCCAGATGTAATAAATAGGGCTCGAATTTTAAAGGAAATGCTTCTTTTTATATATTTAAGATAGAAATCTAATTTTTATACATAAATTCGTTTCACGTCAATCTGATTCCAAATAAACGAATTTATTTTTGCTTTTTTTTGCTTTTTTTTTGTGAAAATACTTTTTTTGCTTTTTATTGCTTTTTTCAGTTATTCTAACTGTGGAATTTTTATATGTCTGTTATGCTATAAAAATAAAAAAAAATGTTTATTTACTTAATAAGAAATGTGAAAACCCGCAATAATGACCGTGCCGTACCATTAGTGCGAAACGTCCTTAAATGTATAGATTATCGATCAACAGATCTAAAGCTGTCCAGTATTATTGCAAATAGTCTAATGAATTAAAAAGTGTAATTAAAGACTTCGAAGAAGAATCTCAATGTGTTAAAGTAGTGAAACAACTATTTCAAAAGGTATCTCTTCAATCAAATATTGTGTATATTTCAACCAACTTTGGATTTCTACCAGATATTATTATTTATTACAACATTAGAGGGAAAAGGTAACTTTTAACAAAGTATTTAAACAATTTAACATCATAATACTAAATCATATGTATAATTTTAGGCGAATCGTTGAAAACATGTATAAATATTGTTTTAGATGCAGAAAAAAAGTTAAATGAAGCTCATGGAGATATTGCAACTGCTATTTCTGGTAAGCTAAATCGTGTTCTTTTGAAAAACAAAGGCTGAAAACAATTACTGGACATTAATACTATACTATGTGGCGTTTCATCAGACGAAATTAATTATCATGGGTTTGATTTAAACGAAACCTCTTGCATGAAGTATGCACCGATCACTTCAGTGGATGTAGAACGTTCGTTTTCTATGTATAAAAACATCCTGACAGACAATAGAGTCAGTTTCACTTCTGAAAATCTTGCCAATACATGGTAGTAAATTCTTTTTTTAATTTAATACTTTTTTTTATTC
>NW_021763258.1:0-1070 GCF_005508785.2 Acyrthosiphon pisum
GATTGCCGTTGATATCGTTATTGTGTATATCCCGCGATCGACGCCGCCATCAGTGCCGTGATTACCATTACGTCATTTGCGAATTACGTAATCCGGTCACTCGCCATCGTCCGGTGCCGCGGTCAAGAGCCGCCGCCGTCCCCCCGTTCACCTGCGTGTCATCGACATTGTCGACGCAGCTGTTGCACTCACTGCCGCCGTCGATACATCGCCCCACCGCGGCGCATGTGCCGATCGGTAATCATTCTATTATCATTGCTGCGATTATCGTACATTATTGTTATATTATTAGTGTACCTATCAGTCCGCTGATTATTATTATTTATTATTATTGATTTGGGCTCGGCTGAAGAAACGTCTTCACCACCCATTATATTATTCAATTATTGTATTTTCGTATTGCAATAGACATCTTATTATTATTGTTATAACATTGGCGTTCTCTTATTTACATGCGGTCACCTTATACACACAAACACATGAACATCCCCTTCTTTTATTTAAGTAGTTGCCCGGGCCAAATTCTAGTGAATAGCCGGCTGCTCAAACAGATATTTTTTTTGTGATAAATCAAAATCGATAAAAGTAATAGATTCGGTTAAAAGAATTATATAATAAATAGGTAGCTGAATATTGTTATAAGATTGCTGGCTTAGCTACCCAGTTATAGTTTAATAATATTCAAAATTGTATCAAAAATAATAACTTAAAAGTTGACAAGGAACGCTTTAGAAGTAACAAAATATCACAATTTAGAATTTATAAAAATTAAAAACAAAAAAATAATATTTGAATATGATATAGGATCATATCAAAAAAACGGTAGGCTATTGAATTTGGATGAAATTTAGATTTCATTCAAAGGAGGCAACCATCAAAGGCTACAGTCAACAAGGAGGAACTGATCACTCTTCCAAGGCGACAACTCCGAGAAAGAACTAACAAAAGTAATCAACTACGCTGCAGTGCCATCAAATACATACATCATGTAAATGGACCTCACCATCAATACATACGAGGGGATAGAATTTGTATAGAATGCTTTAGGTGACATGTCCAAGAAGCAAACC
>NW_021763258.1:3711-4379 GCF_005508785.2 Acyrthosiphon pisum
CAGTGAATAACAGTTTGAATGAGACCATGCAGGTCATCTTTGACGTAATATTGAAAGACCCTGAACGTCGGACTATAAGAAGTAAATTAGCTGCATGATAATTGGTGTAATATAAAATAATTTTTATCTAAATAAATAAACAATATATAAATATAAAAATAATTTGTATTTAATAAATAAACAATATATAAATATAAATGAATTTGTATTATATCATACTATTAAGTCCTGTAAAATCATGTCAGACATTGCGTTAAAATGAAATTGTAATATTTCATACAAAAATGAAGTGTCATCGTTTTGTAGATGAGAATAATAATTAAAATCATAGTTTTGAATATACTGGTTTGTGAATTCGTTCCTCTGACAGCTGATGGGTAAACCTCGGACATCGTTTTTAATCAGTTCGTAAGCTGCATCGAATGTTGCTTGAAAACTGTGTAAACGTTTCTGTTTTTCTGCGATATAAAGGTCTACACAATGCTGAAGTTGTTTAAGTCTACAGAAATCTATATGCGAGAGTGTAATATAATCATCATTTATATGTAAGGTTATTGAACTCTGCTTCACATTGATTGAATATGTGAAGTTCTCAGTGATTCTTACACGTCTACACCTGGTATGTAAGTTGTTAGTAATTGAAATGTAATTAGATTCAGACATGAGCG
>NW_021763259.1:0-834 GCF_005508785.2 Acyrthosiphon pisum
TTTAAAATCAACTTCCAAATGCTTTTCAAGAAACTCTTAAAATTATAAATATCCTCATGACTTTGCCTGTTACTACTGCATCCAATGAACGCTTTTTTTCTTCTCTAAAATTAGTTAAAACCCATCTGCGGCTAACAATGGGAAATGAAAGGCTGAGTGATTTACTGGTCATTGCGGTGGAAAGTGATGTATCTAGTAAAATTAATTTGGCTGATGCAGTTGACTTATTTTCAAAAATGAAAAAAAGAAGATATCCTTTAATCAATTAATAATACTTTTCTTCATTAATAAAAATTGTTATAGTTAATACTGTTAATAGTTTACAGAATTTTAATTGGTAGGTAAGGATTGTGCATTTGTTTTATAAAATATCTGCTATCACATATTTGCAAATTATGTTACTAACCAGTTAATAAATAAGGTTGTAAAAATTAGGCTAAAAAAAATTCTTATTAAGTATAATTATGAATAAGTGAGGTGGGGTATGGTAATATGATAAAAATGTAAGTATATATTATAATGCGGTTGCGAGCGAAGCAAGCGGTTTTTTTTTACCCATTCGGGCCGGTCAAAACCTTTGCCCCCCTCTATTGAAAGTTGAAATGACGCCACTGGTTCCTAAACAGTTCAAAACAAATCAAAATATTTTGAAAATGTTATCATGTATAAATATAAACAACCAGTGAAAATGTCATGAAAAATTTTTACGAATTCTTAACTAAACATAATTTGCTAATTTTCGTGATTTTTCCATATTTTGTCAATTTTTGAACTTTAAATGCTAATAAAAAAAAACCGTGACTAAGATTTTTAATATTTTTTCAAATATCATTG
>NW_021763260.1:0-1560 GCF_005508785.2 Acyrthosiphon pisum
TATCATAATTTACTTATCATTATTATTGTTATCACCATATAACCACACTAACCGTGCAGAGCGCGGTAAAATACAATTTAAAGAATTATATATTCTTTACATCTCCCCCACCGGGGCAGACAATTTTCTGTAAAATGTTCGACTCGAAGTCAAGTTCAACTGGTTCTACTCCATCCATTGTAGAAGCCGGAATAAGTTTCGTTACATGGAAATTATTCGATTTCGATTTTTTGTGACCTGTGTTAATCCTATAGATTGAATTTGATATCCTCTCTATAATCTTGTACGGTCCAATCCTCAGTTCATCCAGTTTTCTCCTGTTTAGTTTGTTTCCATTTTCCACGTACACCATATCTCCTACGTTGAATTCCATGTCTTTTCGATTTTTATCAAATAGTTTTTTGTTATAATCATGTGATTTTATTGTATTACTAGCTCTAAGTGTAACTCGGGGCCCGTTAGACTCGCTGAGAGTGGGTACCGATTTTGGAGACAATGCCATTGGAAATATTATATAAGTCGCGACAGTAAAGTTGTAAGACGAAAATTTAGGATTTGTGATAAAGATTAGTGATATGGATTGGAGATAAGGCTTGACGTTTTGGCGGGAACGTTTAAGCAATCCGTCACAAATGTTGTAAATGGATAGGCTGGATACGATCTCCTGTGTTGTTAAAAAGTGAACAGTCGATTGTCTAGCTATCAGTCATCAAATCACATAGGTAGGGAATCGAATTGCGGGCATTATGAGAAGCGTACCTATATCACCAGGTATGCAATCCACCTACGATTGAAAAATGCAAAAACCTGCACGAAACCAAATGAGCAATCCACCTATATAGCGGATAGAGTGGTATGTGCCGTCGCGTGTCCAGTGCTCTTTTTTGTGTAAAATGTGTAATGTTTAAAACGGTGTTGAAGTGTCTAGCTAATCAGCCATCTCAAGTCAAAATCGATTAAATTTCAAGTTAGCCACCTAGGTAGGCAATCCGAATTAGTTGGATCGCAGTCAATGTGCAGCAGCAAATCAGGTAGACAATCCACCTGCGGTGGATTGCTGACCCGATGACGAACGGCTATAAGTGAGAACACATCACACAACGGCTGAGACACAATTGAGCATAAAACACCATTTTTGCGATAAGATTGAGCCAAATTGTCGGTGTATCAAAGAAAATCGGTATGAAAAAGAAAACCTACACGATTAAGCATAAAAAACTCTACAACGTTGCCATTTTCCATTTTAAACTATATTATAATATTATACAAAAATATTTATTTAAATAATCATAATAATTCAAAATATAACATATAAAATGTTCTTTCATAGTCCATGAAATATCACATTTCATAAATCTGTTTAATAATAATAATAATAATAATAGTAGTTATGAAAATAATAAAATCAAATAAACTATATAGTATGAATTAAAAACTGCATCGTTTATAAGTCAAGAATACTACAGAGTATGGGTGATCGAACACTGATATTATTTTTATAATAATTTTGGGAATTGTATCTTAATTTAATTATCTTATATTTTCTCCCAATTTTAAATG
>NW_021763261.1:0-799 GCF_005508785.2 Acyrthosiphon pisum
AAATTTAATATGAAGGCTCCTAGTATATTGTTTCAAATGCAGATGAAAAATATTAAAAATCGTTAGTCACAGTTTTTTTTTATAAGCATTTAAAGTTAAAAAAATGACAAAATATAGAAAAATCACGAAAATTTGCAAATTATTTCGAGTTAGAAATTCATAAAAATTTTTCTTTTTAAATCTAAGATATGAAAATGTAATACAAGATTCCTTATAAGATTATCTACCTTTATCAAACAAAAAATACCTATAAGAAAGTCAAATTAAATTTTTATGATCGTTTGAAATTCAAATTTTTACAACATTGGATATTCACTCGATTTCTCATGTAGCGATTTCCTTATTTTGTTGTAATTCAAAAACGAATAACTGCAGATACATGAAAATTTTACTGAATGTTTATATTAGCATTTCCTATACACCATACAATTTTGAAAATATTTTGACTCTTTTTGAGCTGTTTACGGACATTTTCAGTTTTAAATTTTTTTAGTTTTTTTTTCTATAAATATCAATAAAGTTTTATCTGTTGGGCCAAAAAGTGTATAAATTTAATAAAAAGCTCCTGATATATTGTTACAATATCAGTTGAAAAATATTAAAAAAACATAGGCACAATTTTTTTTTTATAAGCATTTAAAGATCAAATTTTGACAAATTTATTAAATTTTAATTTGAAAAATTATTTTGTAGTTAAAAATGTTTAAAATATCCAATTTTTGTATCTAAGATTAAATATTTAAAACAGATTCCACGTAAGTAATAATTCTGTACCAAAAATCTAAAAATACATTTACAC
>NW_021763262.1:0-1567 GCF_005508785.2 Acyrthosiphon pisum
ATATAGTTTCAAGTGCTCCATAACTTAAATTACATTCGGTTAGCCGTCGACTGTGTACGATTGCCGTGAATGTAGGGATTTTCAAGAGCATACGATAATAGTCACAATCACAATAGTTAAAATACGGGTTCTTATTACGAGGCTCCAGGAAGGAGCGTTATACACATAATATATTGTGAGCCTTGCGAATCAAAATACATATATTGTCGCCGTGATACCGACCGTCGAACACTACCCCGGAGAAACACAAACCAGATGCAGAGAAATATTACAAACACCGTCGCATAAGGTCAGTGATCAATTATATATACATACATAACATAGACTGTCCAAATTACATTAGGTAGGTACAATACAGTAGTAGGACGATTTTACGCATACTCCCTTCAAGAAAATACAAACTCACAATTGTAAAACACACACACACACACACACACACATATATACATTTACTTATAGTCCCTCTTAAATCAACACCTGCACACAAAAACACCATATCGAGTCGTCGAGGGATATTAGGTCGTATAACGGGCCACTGAATAGTCGTCCCTATAAAGGACACCAGCAACCGGTACTACCAGCCGCGTCCCCACATTCACTGAAATAGGTCATCAACCCCGCGTGTTTATTTTACACTACGTATTTTCTTGCCATATTATTGTTAATAATCACTACTTCACCCAGCATAAATTACTTCCCTTATAAAATCTTAATTTCTCCTACTACATAATAATAATAATAATTAATACCCTACATTGGTACCCTACATTATAGTCAAGGGCCAAGGCCGTCCTTAGGACTTCCGCCGGTCTCAGGGAAAATACAAATTCTTATAGATCCTAAAATTGTAGACTGATTTAATATTTGGATGTCAATAATCTTTAAATCGTTATTAGATTCTGAGCGGAGCGAGGAAGCTATTGTTTTGACAATGGTGTTTATTTTTTTTTATTTTTATTTTTTTATTTTTATATCCTGTACTTATACAAAATTTCTTCCAGAAGGAGTGTTTCGATTTCAACATATAGTACCTTTTTCATTTATCAAATTGGATCAAGATGGTACTTTAGAGAGGTCATTTTTCGATTTCCTCAATAGTTATTTAATGCCACGGGAAAAACCACCGGAAAATAACGAAAAAACGCTAAAAATGGGATTTTTATTTCTAACGCTTTGTTTATCGCCATAGAAACGAATAAAAAATTATAATATTATAATATTAATTCAACTTACATGATAAAATAAATAATAACAAAATATAAAATATCCAGCTAGACTGACAAACCGTCTCCTCTCAGAATCGTTTTTCTTATACAATGATATTATATCACTTGTAATCTACTTTACAGCAGAGCGACATCCACTTACCTGCTTTTTTATTATTTGTAGTACAATATGGGAAAGTATCATCGTATACTTAAATGCATCACTGGATTTCTACTATTGTACTTATCTATAGTAAGTATGTATCTACATCTTAAATGTATTATGCACTCTTACCTAGTGAAATGAGCGATGTTTCTATAATACAGTAGAATTGTTAGGAAAATGAGTTTTTCTATTTCAT
>NW_021763263.1:0-572 GCF_005508785.2 Acyrthosiphon pisum
TCCAGTCAAAGAAAAAAAGTAACTTTTAGACCAATAAGCTAGACAAAACTGGAAGAATTTGGTTTGACAGATTTTAATTTTGAAAAAATGGTCGAATTTATAAACTTCTAGACTATGTTTCTTAGGAATCACTTTTTTTTATTTAAAATCAGATGTGCCCAAAATAAATACAAATGTAATGCAATTATTTCATGGGATTTCTAAAAAAAAATGGTTATTTTAAGGTCATTTTAAATTGAAAATTGAAAATCGACTTCCTAAGAAACCTAGATATTTTATCAATGAATTCAAACATGTATAAAAAATTTAAGTCGAACATTCCGAAGTATGTGTAATTTACCACCGCTTATTGGTCTAAAACGTATGAAAAATACGTGAGCTGCAGCCCCCTTAACAGGATTTTTGATCCTCTGGGCTTTTTGACACCTGTACTCATTAAAGGTAAAATATTCCTATAACAACTGTGGCAAATAAAAAAAGATTGAAACCAACCAACCCCGGACGAGATAATAAGAGAAGTGGCTCCGATTCTACAGACAGTTTAGAGAAACTCGGAGCGTTAACGATTCCCA
>NW_021763264.1:0-1098 GCF_005508785.2 Acyrthosiphon pisum
CTATAACCAAACCCGGGCACTGCCCGCGTATCGACCTTTGGACCCCAACCAGATAAGCTATGTCACGTAACCAGCCAACAGTCTCCCCAATTACGATTGTCAACAATAAAATCGTAAACAAACAAAAAAATAACGATAAGACAAAAACTAATGAAGGCAAACGCGCCTTATCTACATCATCCACCCCACCGTCTTCACCGTCTGCCATCATTGCCAAGAAAACGAAACTATTTGTGACACCAAATCGCTATGAAGCTCTAATTGCTGACGATGATAATCCGAACCCCGATAACGAAAACATAGGCATCGATAGCCAGCTTGAAACTTCCAGCCAGGGGCAATCGAATACTACACATGACACACCAAAGCCTATTCTCCCTCCACCCGTATTTATCAAAGGCGTCCTGGACTACATAGGATTACGAAACAGTATCCGAGACCTAATTGGCCCAACCAGCTTTTCGTGTAAGTCCTCTACGGCCCACCTTAAAATTCAAACAGACAGCCTTGACAATTACAGGAAACTAATCCGACTCCTTAAAGACATTAATGCCCAATATCACACCTACCAACTCCACTCGGAAAAATCCTTAAGAATAGTAGTCAAAAATCTTCATCCAACTACTCCAGTTGAAGACATCGCTGCTGCAATCGAAGAAATTGGCCACTCAGTCAAAAATGTAATAAACATCAGGCACCATCAAACAAAATCACCACTCCCAATGTTCTTTGTTGATCTAAACCCTCAAGAAAGCGACAACGATATTTTCTCCATCACTGCCTTACTACATACAAAAGTCAAAATAGAAGAACCACATAAAAAACGAGAAATACCGCAATGCCTTAACTGCCAGTCCTATGGCCACACCCGAACCTACTGCGCTTACCCCCCTAAATGCGTCAAATGCGGCGACTGCCACCCAACATCATCATGTATAAAACCTCCAGAGCTCCCTGCAAAATGTGCCCTCTGTTCAGGCCCTCATCCAGCAAACTATAAGGGTTGTCTCATCTTCAAACAACTCAGACAGAAGTGTCCAAACTTCTCGAGTAAAACCGCCACATCTCAAGTAAAACTACCAACATCTCAAGCTACAA
>NW_021763265.1:0-855 GCF_005508785.2 Acyrthosiphon pisum
GGAAGTAGCTTTAGGCGTATTATTTAAAAAATCAAATCGGGTTTGTTCAAATCATTTTTATAAAGAAGATTTTAATAATACCTACATGGACGTCAGGTGAAGGAACAAACCCATATACTTACAGTAAACTATTGTCTAATTGAAATTTTTTTTTTTTTGGTTTATAAGTTTATTCAATTTGTTACAAAAAAGAGAACAATAAGAACAATTAATGGTAAATATTGGTTAAAAAAAAAAAAGAAAAAAAAAGGCAGATTAAACATGGTGTAGAAGCCTCCCAGAGGAGGTGCAACGACTATCTAATTTAAATACCTATTCAAATATCAATATAGAACATGTTTAAGCCTATAATATAATCAGTTTATTTTAAAAATAAAGGATTGATATGGTTAATATTACTTTCTACTTCTTAGGTTTGCTAAAGCGATGGCAACTAAAAAAAGGGGCATTACCATTTCTTCATCCTTTAGAAAAAATGGAAAGTGATAAAGTAGAGGTTTGTTAATTTCAAATTTGTAATGTAATAACTAATAGTAGTACCTACGTTGTATTATTTAATTTAGCTAATTTATTTATTTTATTTAGTATAACTTTTAACTATTAAATATTTATAATTAATCATTAATATTATTTACTGTATTTATTGTCTTTTGTTCTAATATGTTTTAAATTTTTTTGTGTGGTATTAGCCATATTACCTATTTAATAATTACTAATTATTACTAATTACAATCTTTTTTTTCCTTTTGAATATTTCGTGACGACAAATAGTTCCTAAGTTAATCACCTAGATGGTGCTAGTAGCAGTCCATAACATGTCGCGGTTTCGTAGCCGTTTTCTGCCTGTGCAAAGCA
>NW_021763266.1:0-841 GCF_005508785.2 Acyrthosiphon pisum
AATTGCAGTAACTCCAAAAAGTGAAATGTTGGGAAATTGTGTTTAAAGGTTTTTTTAATTTTTGACCCAGAAGTTATAACTTTTTAATGATTTTTTCTATAAATCATTTTTAATAGATGTTCAAGTTATTTGTTGATATATTTTGTTTGTACTTCATTCATTTTTTGTATGTTTTTTACCACTTTTAAACATATTATAGGAGTTACTGCATTTTTACTTAGGAAATAACCCACATTAAATGTACAAAATGCAGTAAATCCATTCCTATGATTCTTAATTTTTATATTATGTGCACTCTGCAGCAGCCTTCTACTGAAACATTAAGTTAAACTAAAATATAAAGTTGATTAAGTTTATAATCTTTTCCCAGTAAAAAAAGCCTATTAATTGTATTTATGAAATTAATTAATTACCCAAGTACAAAATAATATAAATACTAAAATATCATAATTATACCTAATAAAAGTATATTATAGATTGATTTGTAAATTTATTAGATAAAAACACTAATTAGTAATAAAACATTTTAAAACATAATTTCTTTATTTTCTGATTTATGTAAATAATAATAATATTAACATTAATAACAACAAAAGTAGTGATTAGATACTGACTTGTATCAAGATATAAAGGTAGATTAATAAAATATTGTTATAACATAGTTTAGTGGAGTTACGGCAAAGAAGCTCATTTGAACAACACAATATTACTAAAGGCAATGTACAGTAAGAGCATGTAAAACTTCTAGAAATCCGATTCCTAAGAAATAATGCAGTAAATCCATGGACTCGTTGCTTTTGATCTTATTATATGGCTTTACTGCACTTTTGCTTAGTATTTT
>NW_021763267.1:0-8682 GCF_005508785.2 Acyrthosiphon pisum
CCCCTTAAGAGTTTCTATAGCCCCCCAAAAAACTAATAATTTCACTACTATAATTTAAAAGCATCATAAGAGTTTCAAGTATAGACCTGAGCTTCAGCCCCCCAAATGTCAAACACTATTTACGCCATTGTGTACAATACACATTTTTAGTCGTAATATTAAAAACCAGATCAGAGAAAACGTTTTATCCTACTATTAGTATTAATATGCGTAATTCGATAACCCTGCAGTCGTTATCGTTAATAGTATTACTCTTGGTCCTTCACTAATATTGAAGAGAGCGTTGGGTTTATTTTCATAACAACCTGTAGCAATAGTTGTATTTACCTAACTGACCGCACCAAAGTGTGGCAGGGGCGGACTGGGTAGGCACCGGCCCAGTGGGCAAATTTAGGAAAGCGGCCCAAAACATAAAAATAGCTCAATAATTCAAAAAGTGCCTTTCCACTTGAGTTTATGACATTAACAACAGCAAATAACCTCTCTTTGATTTCACCATTATATAAGTACCGAATGCAAATTGACGCTTGATCGTGAACACCGATGTCTTGTGTGCTATCCATTTGGATACTAAATATTTGTTCTCCAATTTCGTTTTTAATTTTATTTCTAATACTTATTAAAATTGCTACTATAATTTTGTCAACAGTTGTTTTAGATAAAAAAGTAACTAAAGAGCCTCTTCCCTTTGAAGATTCTTTATTATTAGCCTTCAATTTATCTATCCTTTGCTTGCTTTTTTTGATAGATCTAGTTAAATGATCGTTTAAGATAACATCTCTCTTAGCAATTAAACGAACCATCTCAAGGAAATTTCCACTATTTAGGCTTAAATCGTCAATATTTGCCAATGTTTCCCCTTGAGCTGATCCTCTATAAGATAAATTTTGTTGCCCAAGAAATTTAACTATATCAAAAACAACCTTTAGGACATGAATATTCTTTTCAACAACTTCATTCCTTAAATTTGTCATATCTCGGTTAATTAAGTATTCTAACGACATTTCTTTTGATGCACGGAAAAAAATTTCTACTGACGTAGAATGAATAGAGGATTCCTCATGACTTGTAATGACTGAATAAATATGTCGAAAATTTGTACATCCTGACTCAGATGAAAAATTATTAGTTTTGGTACCAAATGCAATGCATACTGAACAATACATTGATTTTAAAATGCCATTGTTAACATAAAAAGAGAGCCAATTTCTGTGAATTTTTTTGTCTGAAACTTCTCTATAATATATTTTCATCATATCAAATTTTATGTGGGTGTATTTTGGTTGAATAGGATGTTTTTTTAAAAATTCCAATTTTTCGAACAAAGTTGCTGAAGTAGGTAATCGAAATAAAAAAATGTTATCTTCTGTTCTTTTCTCCTAAAATAATATTTTAATTTATTAGATATAATGTCGAATATCTTAATAATATACTGTAATTTTTATTTTTTTTTTAAATAAAAATTGGTCGTTAAGGCAATTCTGTAAAAGAAAGTTTGGATAACATTTATAACATATTTATGCATAAATTTACCACACCTTGTTCGAGACCCATAGGTACAGTAGGTATAATTGTAGGTATATTCAATAAAAAAAACTAACCTCAGTCTCAATGACAGAAGGAACTAAGTTCAAATTCACAGTCACATCTTGTTTGTGTTTAATATGAACATCATCAAACACTTTTTCCTTAAAATAAAATAGTTGATAAATATGTATTTATACATAAAATTTGAATTTATAAAATATTTACCTCAATTGAAAGTGGACTATTAGTATTTGTAAGGCTAGTATTAATCTGATCTCCAACTTCACTAGGCAAATTTTCCTATGGACAAATTCAATAGGTATCATTACATTCAATTGAAGTCTACAATTTTAATTATTAAACTCTCACCTCAATTATTACTATTATAACTAATAAGTAATAAGTAATAATTATATAAACAATACAAAATCTGTTATTAAATTTTAAATAGTTATCCAAATTACAGTAAAAACAATTATTATTTATACACTTGGTATGCATAAAAAATGTATATAAATGTATAGTACATCATGGTGTATAAAACTTGCATACATAAATTTACCCAACCCTGTTCGAGACCCATAGGTACAGTAGGTATAATTGTAGGTATATTCAATAAAAAAACTAACCTCAGTCTCAATGACAGAAGGAACTAAGTTCAAATTCACAGTCACATCTTGTTTGTGTTTAATATGAACATCATCAAACACTTTTTCCTTAAAATAAAATAGTTAATAAATATGTATTTATACATAAAATTTGAATTTATAAAATATTTACCTCAATTGAAAGTGGGCTATTAGTATTTGTAAGGCTAGTATTAATCTGATCTCCAACTTCACTAGGCAAATTTTCCTATGGACAAATTCAATAGGTATCATTACATTCAATTGAAGTCTACAACTTTAATTATCAAAATCTTACTTCAATCATCATGGGAGCAGCACCATGGACAGAATCTACATTTGTTTGGACTTCAATAATATCACATTCATTCTCATGTTCATTAGACAACTTGTCCCATGAAAATATATTTATAATAAAATGATACAGATGTGGTATTAATAAACATTAACAAATACAAATCTAAACTAACTACATGTTATAAAACCAAGGTTGGGTTTTGTGACCAGTCAATTGACATTATGCCTACACTAAATAAAACATTTAGATAAATAATAACAAAAGTAAAACTTACCAAATTTAACGAAGTAGTAGAGGTAATACTTTTTGACACAAAGCATAATTTTTTTTGATTCGGGTGGCTAGCTGATGCCTTTAACTCAGCATTTCTTTTGAGTCGAAGTTTCTCCGCTCCTCCCTTAACTTTTTTTTTGTTTGTATTCATTGTCAAAAATGAATAGATTTATGTTTTAAAACTATGATTTTCAAAACTAATAATTACTGTCATAAAAATAACTACACACACTAGTACACTACACAGGCACACAGCACAGAACTACCTACTCAGCTGACTGCTGAGTTTCAACTACACAAGGTAATTTACTAAGTCTTAGTCTATAGGCCGATAAATTATTTATTTTACATTAGCGGTGTTGCTGACTGTCTTTTAGGGAAAACCCGTGATTTTTATTTTTATAATAGACAACATGAACAGCTACGTATTACCACGAGCTGGTCATTACGGTTTATTTACAAACTGTCGGAGGCGACGGAGGCCATCGAATGAAGTAAAGGCCCGCATTATCTAAATTAAAATAAGTGATATACTGATATCTACAAAATTTATCGATTTGTAAAAATACATTTACTATTGTCTATACGACTATACTCTATCGTATATAAACCTAATGTTCTTGTCCAGTAACTTTTCTGTAATCTGTTACTATAAATACCGTATTATAAGTAAGGTATATTTAGTTTAAATTATAAGCGTGCTGTTTTTATCTTTCACCACTTACATAATATCCAAATAATCCAATAACAAAAAATATACAATAAATACACAGAGCGGCCCAGTGGGCATTTGCCCACCTGCCCACCGGCCCAGTCCGCCCCTGGATAAAAGGTATTAGTTTCTTATATTAGATAAAGTTCTTCCCTTTATTATAAGCTTATGTCGTTCATATTATATTATAGAATATCAGGGCAGGTAGCAAATATGATGACTGATGAGAATTGAATTAGAGTGTAAGTCCCCCCAAAAAAGTATTTTATCATGATTTTAGGAAGTATTTTATACGAACAGTTATTAAACTTAGAAGGCAGTCGGCCTTCTGTTAAAAAAAATATTAATGCGGATGTTTAATTGTTAACTTTTTTTTATCCATGTCTTCGTTAAGTGCCAAATCATTTTGTTTTATAAGATAATTATAGAAAATATTAAACTAACTTATGTTTCCATGTGTTATGTGTAATTTTTATACAAAAAGTATTTATAAATATATATTTATACATAGTTATGTACTAAAAACTTACTTTTTCTGCACGGCGTCTTTCTAGCTGCACCCTTAAATCCGGTTCTTGTGGTTGCTAAGTTAAAAAATGTAGTATTAAGTAGTTTGTTTATATATTGTTATTTATTATATAATAATTACTATTTGGCGTGGCTGCCACAAACAAGGGCTCTTGTGTCTATTTAGACAGACACTGCATCCTATAATAACAATACACATTTTAAATAGGTAGTCCATAAATGCAATAAAAATTAAATAAGTTAAATAAGTTTTGTCAAATATACTAACTTTTTATCCCCGGATTTTGCGAAGGAACAAAATACCTACAACGGCCATTGTGCATATTTTTGCATATTCAATATCCTTAAAAAATTTAATAATTTTTGATTGTAAAATTAATTATTTTAAATGCTTAATATACATACTTTGCCTGTCTGGTGTTTGACGAGTCTGTTCAACAACAGCCTTGCAATAGCCAGCATGGCGTTTTTTGCATTTTCGGCATTCTTAAAAAAAATCAAATACAGTTTGTGAATTTAATTACCTACATTAAATAATTAATATACATACTTATTTTTACTATTTTTTCAGTTGGCTGCTTTTTGTTGCCGGTTTTCACTAATGCATCTAAAATAAAATTAATTAAGCGTCTAAGTCAAAAAATTAAATTGTGAGCATGCTTCTTACCGCTAGATTTTGGTTGTGCAGATGACGTGGATGCTCGGCCTTCTGATCCATAATAATAATTATGATTGATTGTGCTCATCTATATAATACATAAATGACAGGGTAAATAATATTTTTCAATTTAAAATGACAGAATTACTAATGTAAATATTTATATTATGGTAGGCATTCACAGCCAATGGCCCAACACTATAATATATTTTATTTCAAATGACACTGTTGTAGTATTGATTTTAACACATAAATAGAATTTAGAAAAAAATGTAGTATTATACTATAATAGTAGCATAAGCTTAAAGTTAATTAAATTGTTGTAACACGCATATTTCCATTTAATATGTTTTAATTAATAATTTGTAATTAAAATTAGAATAATAAATGGAGGTTTTAAATTTTACTTATTAAGTAATATTATTATTATAATTTTTGTGGTAGGTTTCAAGCAAATTAAGCTTTAGAAATGATCAAAAACACATATTGTATTTGCCAATTTTATTTAGGCATTGAAATTAAAATGATTTACAAATATTATTGGAACAGGCTTTACTATGAATTTGTTTTCCTGTAAATATTAAATTAATTTTATTATTTTAATACTGAACTTTTTCATAAAATGTCACTGATCTAAATTTGTCCACAAAATAATTCTCGTTCCTGTGCAACACTTATAATAAGTTGAGTACGTTTTGTAAAATTCTTGCGTTTAAAGAATTATGTTAATTTTATCCATGCTATTATTTTAATACTGTTCTATTTCAAAAAATGTTACTATGATATAAACTCGATTATAAAATAACTTTTGTATGGAACACCAATAATAAGTTTAGTGAAAATCGTAAAATATATGAGTTTAAAGAAATTCAAATTGTATTAATTGTGTGTTAATATGAATACGTATCCAGTTAACATTTAAAAAAAAAAAATAAGCTATGTGAATATTTTACTTACTTTGATAGTTATTCCCAGTTCCTTCTTGTCTGAAGTTCGAGTATAAAATCAACGAAAAACTACCGCACCTATAATATTATAACGTGTACCTGTTTAATCTATATCGCAAGTACCCTTGTTATTATTTTTTCTTATTTTTACATTATCATAATTTATTGCCTTCACGCTACATATAATAGTAGAAGTTGTATACCTATTCTGTTTGACGTGTGGTCTAAATCTTAGATATATACTTGTTTGATAACTTTTTGGACTTTTGAAATTGCAATCTTTATCTCGAGTAATTGCCGATACTCGCTATGAAATAATATAAAATATCAAAATACCGTGTTTTTCATATACCTGCCTGTCTATAGATTAGTTATCTACACTAACTCGTCGAGTACATATTTTTTTTTTCAATTTAGGATGACATTGTGTCTAGTTCTCGGCGTGAAAGGTTGACATCCATTTTGGTATACCTATATCGCCTCGTTCAAAAACATCGTGTTCCTAGTGTAGTGGTGTGTTACACTTAAATTTTTATACATAAAATTCAACGTGTCTCTAAATCCCCGGTGAGTAACGCTTACATTTATAACCTTTATAGTATACTCTGTTCAGCGAGAGAGCATGCCGATTCTGCGCATCCCCCCGCGTCTCACTGCTATTGAAACCGGTTCCCCTATGGCAGAGTGTTGCGTGGGGGAACCAGTTTTGGTAGGTTTCTCTCGCTGAACAGAGTATAGGTACCTAAGTATTTAACGTTTGTAACGATATTACATACAAATCAAAGTTTAAAATACCTATATTATACCTGTTGAATACAATATTTAACTATTTTTACTTACTTTTATATTTATATTATAATTTTCAAGCATTAACAATAATATTTTGTTTCATATTATATATCTATAATTCCGTAAAAATTAAATCTCTGAAATAAAATATTACGTTTTTTAATAATGTTTTGACGATAATGTAAACCTTAATAATAATAATAAATAATTATTATTAATATTTAGTCGTTTTTACAAGTTTGACTTAGGTATATATACAATGTTTAATAGATTATAAAATAAAAATAAAAATATTTCGAATGATCGATACGTCAAATAATACTAATATTTTATCGAACAATAGTTAATGAACGTAAGTAGGTACCTATTCTTTTAAAAGAAGCATTAACATAAAATGTTTCAAATCATGATATAAAACAAAATAATAGGTATTATTGTTAATGTTTGAAAATTATTTATTATGTATTCATTTTTTTTAATGATAAGTACCTATATATTAATAATATGTAAATTACAGCGACTAGCTTTTAAAAATATTTTTATTACCTACCATTCAATTTCATGTGGTTGAGAGTACCTAATATTTTAGTCTGGAGATTTTTTTCCTAGATTTTTCGTCGGGGATTTGTATTCCGCAATTCAATGTCCGTATATTTCTGTGCATAGTTAAATTTATACATAATAATCTTACTAAATATAGTATATACCGACATAAATCGTTTCTTCAAAACATATACAGGCATACACCTTATGATATTTACTATTTAGCATATTTATCATAGGCAATATAAAATAATAATTATAAACTTTAAATAAAAAAAAAAATAATTTAATGCCCTCTAGCCACTCTCCTAAATGCCCTTATGTTTACAACATTCCATAATTTGGCTTTAGCCATTTTCCTCCAATAATATAAAATACCTACCATTTTCCTTAAGACAAAATAAAAATAAATAAATCTTGACTGTTTTCAACCAATAAGGAATTAAGAGAAAAAAAATATATTTTTAAGTCATTATTTTAACAAAAAAAAAAATTACCTTTGAACTATTAATTTGTGATTTTATAAATATTTTATTATTTAAATACCAATAAAATAAAATATAGCAAAAATACTTTTTTTAATCATATTATAATAATCAACAAAAAAATCTACGTAAATATGTACGTAACATAATTAGGCTTAATCAAAGTTATAGCGTTACGATGTTATCGACTGTTACTCTTAATTTATAGTACGGTACTCAACACATCACCGGTGTCGGCTAAAATATATCGGCTAAATAATTTTATATTTAAAGGCAAATTGACTTGATTTTAGTCCTAAAATTATTTAGAGGAAAATACGGTTATCTCATTTTTGGAAGAAAATAAAATCGTCCGATAATTTTATTAATTGATAGGCTCGGATTTAAAAGTAATAAAAGTATCAAAAAAATTCAACCTAAAAACTCCAATAAAGAGCCTTTCAAATAATGAATTTAACATGCAAAATTGTGTAGGTATGTTTATAAATGTCAAAAAAAATTGTAAACAATTTGTATTACACTATATTACTGTATTACATACTGTAGTCTAAAATACTCCGATAAAAGTTGTATGCGATTAAATCAGCTGATTAGTTGGTGGGACATAATAAAGATAAATTTCAGCCTTGTCTAATTTAAAACTAGAATTACCTGATGTTATACATATAGTTACAAATGACAACTATTTATTATATTTCAACGAAGTCAATGTTTTTAGTCATAATATAATATAGGTACATAAAAAATGCATTAAAAACATTAGAAATGCCCCAAAAATGTTGTGATTACAACATGGAGTAGTTACTTGAAACACATATGTACTTTGGAAAGCATTTTGTTAGAAATTCCAAAGAAAAGATACAAATGCATTGAAGTCCTAGCCTTAATGATAACCAGTTAAAAGCCTGTTTAATATAAACGGAGAATTATGTTTGTCGAATATTTTTGTTGATCACATAATACTATAATAATATAATAATAATACTAATATAATACTAATATAATAATACTCGTTGTTAAAAACAAAACTTAAATTTTCAAAAAATATATTTGACACATTAACAGTTTGTTCGAAAAATCAAAATCTTAAATTTACTAATATTACCAAATAATTTGTCCAGAATATTTGATTTATCTAAAATTATCTATAATCTCTATCCAATGTGCACTGAAAATAATTTTAAATGAAAAATATTGCTGTCCTACTTTGTGAAAAAAATATATAATATAGACGGAATTCTTATTTAAAATGCTTTTGAAAACAATTTGGGCTTATCGATTTCTTAATTTGATAAT
>NW_021763268.1:0-1214 GCF_005508785.2 Acyrthosiphon pisum
CAGATAATTTTCCGGTGCAACTTTTGGGATTTCATCGTTATTTATATTTAATTCTGCATTCTTATACCTGCATAATAGCTTAGTCTTTTTAAATGACATGTAGCAGTTTAATTATATTTATATTTTTTTTATTCGAAAGTCGTACTTTCGAAGGTTTCTTCGTAGTCTACCTCACTTAGTAGGTCCCAGTACCACACAGTATCTGAAGCTGCGAGTACTATGAGTCGAAGTACTGAAAATCAACGGAGGAATTTGTTATTATGCTGTGTGGGTATTTGTACAGGTAATGTATACTACGTAGATAATTACTATATTTTATTTTTTCCTTCTGATATGGTAATAGCATTGTTTCTATTTCATACATTTCAATTGGTTTAATCATACGACACCGATACATTTTTTCAATAGTTGTATTATTTATCATAGTTTATGGAACTTGAAGGAAACTCTATAAGAATTATGTTGGTGTTATTCTTTGTACTTGTTTTCTTTGTTGACTCCAGTCCTCATATTCCTGGTCCTCTGATGGCTAAAATATATCCTTCTAAACCTTATAAATTTGCAAGAGGTGCAAGTTTTCGTGGTTAAAGAATGTCAACATTCTAAACTAATTGTTCCAAATGGACGTTTATATTTGTAACTTGTAAAATTGTATGACATTATATGTCAATCTTAAAGTATTAACTGGGCCTATTAAATTTCTGTTTATAACATCCTGGGCCTAATGGAACGAGAAAAAACGATGGCTTAATGTTAAGTCGACGAACTTTAAGTTTTCATTAATGTGACTTTTATATAAGACGGCGTATTGTATAGTAACATACTATTTAAATTATACTGAATATTATCTTAAGTATTTTATGTGTTGTTAGTATTTTATATTATTTTCATTAGAATACTTACTCATCGATTAGCTTGCAAAAACAGGACTTCCATTGCGATAAAGAAATCGCTCATATAGCCTGCATTAATTGTTCCGTAATTCATGATCTGTATTCGAGAAATTTGCTCAACATGTAAATGTGTATTTGGTTGTTCAATGACACGTGTGTTTGGTTGTTCGTCATCATCAGATATACACTATTTTTATAAATCATATCTACTATTATTAGGAATTTATAATATTTTCACTAGAACACTTACTCATCGAATAATTTACGAAAACAGTATTTGGTTGTTCAACAGTATTCGTAACCGGTGTGACGGGAGGTATT
>NW_021763269.1:0-745 GCF_005508785.2 Acyrthosiphon pisum
CTTCAATTCACTAACTATATTTTAATAATAATTATATTTTATGTAAGTAAGTAGGTACTTATAATTACAAAAAACTATTGTTTCATTTGTATTCACTTTTAATATATTTGAAATATTATTAACAAGTCAAACAGAAGGAATAAATTATGTTATATTAGACATATTATATGATCATTTTTTCTAATTAAATTTAAAAATGTTATAAAAAGTTTCTGAAAAATAATGTGTACCTATATAAATTAAAACAGTTATGACCGGGCCTGTCCTACATTTTTATCCTGGGCACGCCTCTGAAACTGCTCAAGAATCGAAAATAATTTCTGGTATGTTTAATAAACAGACAAAACTTGAGCGGCTGAGCCAGAAAGCAAGCAATAAAAAAAAAATATATATTATTATTATTTAAGATAATATTAATTTGTGAATATATCGTATACCTATATAAGAGTAATAGAGTATAGGCTATAAGTGATGAATCAGGTAAAATTGATTTGTAGATAATGCAGTTTATATATATTTTTAGAAATAAAAAAAAGAAGATATCCTATAATAAACTACTAATATTATTGTTTATCAATATAAATATTGCCATATAATAGTTTGTAGACTTTTAACTGATATAAGTATATAATTGTTTTTCTAAAATATCTGCTACCTTTTATTTAAAAATTATGTTACCTATAGTTAATAAAAATTAAAAAGGGTACCATAAAAAATGTAAGCAGTTAATATGTGTTTGCGATCG
>NW_021763269.1:2990-4105 GCF_005508785.2 Acyrthosiphon pisum
GCTGGCATTGAAAAAGGTAAATGGATGACTTATACATGTGATATGTGTTTTAAAATTTGACTGACTAGTTAATAGAACTGTTCCTACTTAATAAAAATGTAAAGTTGAAATGTTTTAAAATTTTGTTATGATTTATCAATAAGGAAATACTATTAATTTGACTTACTTAACTACCAAAGTTACCATTTATTTTGTTTATAAAAATGTTTAAAAACCATAAGTCTGGTTTGTATCTTATGATTTATAATCATTATCTAAGATACTTTTGGTTATTTAGTTATAATTAATTGATTTATTTGTAAAATTCTTTAAAATTTGTTATGATTTATCTATGAGTACCTAAATAATATTGAGTTTTTTTTTAACTATTAAAGTTACTATTTATTTTATTTTATTGAGTTCATTTAAATATTTAATAACCATAAGGTTGGATTGTATTATATAAATTTATAATTAACATACTATTGGTTATTTTGTTGTTGAATTATTACTTTAAAGTACTAATTATTATTTTGTGAGATACACAAATTATGTACTTCATTACTATATAACCTGTTTTAAATAAATATATAGTATTTTACCAAGTTGGTACTTAAAATTGTATTTTGTCTGTATAATATTGACCATCCAGTATTAGGGTCACCTACTATCCCTTATTAGGACCTTAATTTGAAATAATGAATTTACAATGTTTTAATATTATTTCAAAATAGATTATAAATTTACTTCACCAAACCAAAAAAGGCCTAAGTACTAGTAAGTATGCATAGATATAGGTGTATTAACATTAAAAATTCTGAAAAAAAGTTAATTTATATACCTAAAATTAACAGTTTACTAAAGCTATCCATTATTAGGATACTCTCCCCTACGACCAAAAAGCAAAGTGAATTTTATGCAGACGACCGCGACGTCACGGCGAAGAGCCGGCGGCCGCACAGCAAATAATTAAATACCGCACTCGGAAAACCTGCCCTAACTCGGTACAAACACTCTACATGGCGGACGTAAACGAATTCAGGCGGTTTGTCCGGGCGTCCGGTGAACACAACACGTGTCCGACCGGATACAAAATAGTGAAAATAGGTACTAGAAAAAAGTGAGTTGCGAATTCG
>NW_021763270.1:0-2075 GCF_005508785.2 Acyrthosiphon pisum
AACAATATACTAGGAGCCTTCTATTAAATTTTCACAGCTTTTTTAATCAACAAATAAAATTTAATTGATATTTTTAGAAAAAAAACTAAAAAAAAATGAAAACTGACAATGTCCGTAAAGAGCTCAAAATAAGTCAAAATATTTTGAAAATGTTATGGTGTATAGAAAATGCTAATATAAAAATTCAGTCAAAATTTCATGTATCTACGGTCATTTTTTTAAGAGTTTCACCAAAATCGAAGATTAACCCAGGATTTAGACTTGAGTTTGGCTCTTGATGGTGTGTTTACCCATTTTTACTGCTATATTTTTTTCTTTTTTGGTTGATGAATATGAGGCTAGTTTTGTTCGACGCAAATCGGAAACCGGATGTTTTAGACCAGGATTCCAGTTTGTTGATATTAATTCAACCAATTAACCACCGCCACCTTTGTCGGTAAACAAATATCCACATGTGGATTCCCGGCCACTGCAACATAGAAGGAAATGAACTCGCTGACAAGGCTGCCAAACAAGTCCACCTAGCCAATAACCCTCTCACGTCCCCGGTTTTTACATACCAGGATGTTAAGAGGATCATCGCTATAGAGGCACACAACCAATGGGAAAACAAATGGGCAGCACAGACAACCAAGTTACACGAGATCAAAAGAACCACATACCCCTGGCCGTTCCCCGCAAACATCTCCAGGAAACAGGAGACAGCCATTCACAGGACACACACATCACTCATCAACACCTTATGAAAGGAGAAGAACCTCCCGACTGCACTCAATGCGGTTCCCCGCTCACAGTCAAACACATCCTCACGGAATGCCGAAGTTACGAGAACGAAAGGAGAGAACTGAATCTTCCAGACCAGCTAGCCGATTCAATCAGCCCCAAACAGAGCAACCTGACAACGACGTTGGAATTTCTACACAACACAAGACTTCTAAACAAAATTTAATTCATATTAATATACTGTTTTTATTGCTAAAATTTAAAACAAGAATTCTCATAAATAGTTTATATTGCAACCAAAAAATCTAAATAATCTATTAAAAACACAGTTAATTTTTACAGACATTATAAGTTTAAATTTGGACAAAATTACTTATTAAAACAAAGAATAACGATTTTAGTTATTTTGTTGTAATTTAAAAATAGTAGGTATTCGTGGATTTATGGAACTTTTAGAGTACCTATATTATTATAAGTTAATTATACGATGACACTTTTAAATGTAACTTTTTGGGCAAAAATGACTTTAACCTACTGTTGTACTAATGCTTAATAATCTGTAGTCGATGTGGTTATAATCATATAATCAGTTATTCCACGCAAATATTTTACGTTTTATTATTTTTTTATAGCGAAATATGATTTATTTTTTATCATATATTTTAGAAAAAAATTATAGTAAATTAAGCCCCAAAATATTATGAAAACTAACCTACTTTAAATATCGACTCTTTCGGCGGAATCCGTGAGGTGTGTGAACTGTGACGCCGACGAAGAAACGCGCCAGAATACAGAACTTAAAATATTGTGATTTATGAAAATAAAATTATACGGAACGCAGTAAGTTTTTTGCTCATATCTGCTTTGCTTATTGAAATTTTAGAATTTTTAATCGACTGTGTCGTCTGCAACGACTGAGATTTTCCATGGAATTTAAATGATAGATATAATTCTAGGCACGTCAATGTCAATTTGATGAATCCATGGATATAGTATAATGCAACTTTTTATATCAAAGAGTTCCGTGTTAAGGAACAATTTGTTCATTGAAATTTGATATGACAATAAACAAAAATAGTTTATAATTTTGAATTTGAATTATAATAATATGATTAGGTATTATTTAAATTACTATTTTCGTTTATTAATTTAATTATTAATTATCAGATATTTTTTAGATTTTAGATTCCGAGCGTATCGATGACTGTATTATAATTTATTTTACAATGATGTGTTCTTTAATTTTTTAATTTTAGATTCTGAGTGGAACGATGAATGTATTGATTTTACAATGATGTGTGTTTTTTATTTTTTTTTTTATTTTTTATTTTTTTTTATTTTTTATTTTTTTT
>NW_021763271.1:0-1062 GCF_005508785.2 Acyrthosiphon pisum
ACATAGTACAACGACAGATAAGATACTATATTATGTTAAAATCGAGGCACTTCTTATGGTAGAAATTTTATATATAGGAAAAAAAATAATAAACAGCATTATAGAACCACTATCTAAAATATATTTTTATAGATAAAATACAAACTCTTGAACGTGTTTATGCGCTGTGTTCGATCGGCGATAGTATGGTATCGAATATCGTCAAATATCGATAAAACATGATAATCTCGTCAGTGTAAATTTTTATTTATATATCTGAATTGATTTTTGTATAATAGTTATGTATTAAGACGACGTTACACCTACATGTGTTGTCACCGTCTTACAAATGTACGACATATCAAAAACTGTTTTCCGCGGGAATCAACCGATAAGGCTACATTCATAAGTCATAACTAAGAAACGAGATTTTTACCACATAAAAAAGGGAACTTTGGCTGTGCAGTGTAGTTTTTATTTTTTTGATATCATTTATATGAAAAAAGTTCTCACTGCTCAAAATTCATTATTGTTTGTGTTTTTAAACTTTAAAAACTTTTTTCATATGACTGATATCAAAAAATAAAAATAAAAACAACGTTGCACAGACAAAGTTCTTCTTTTTATGTGGTAAAAATATCGTTTCTTAGTTATGATTGTAGCCTCCTCGGTTCTTTCCCGCGCAAACAATTTTTGCTATGTTGTACATTTGTAAGACGGAGACAACACATACGGGTGTAGCGTCCTCTTAAGAGGCTGTCAGCGATCTATTTGTTTTCTCTCTCTGACTCACACGCAACATGGACGAAATGCTTTTACGCAAAATCATTTTTTCTATGTGTTTAAGTACTCTTAGAGTAAAGTCAACCATAACAAAAAAGATAGAGAATAATACTTTAGAGGGAATGACATATCAATAAGTCTCATATAATATGTAAAATAAGACCATACGGGACCAGACATAAGTGTACAGTATTATTACTCATCGAAAGTGGTAGCACTGCGCAGGCGTCGATTCTCGCCGTAACGTTCATCCAAATCACCACCTCGTATCAGTATAAACTTGGCATGTTCGGGAATTGA
>NW_021763272.1:0-1120 GCF_005508785.2 Acyrthosiphon pisum
GACATAGACCTTATACTATAGTATAAGCAGGGGTATGAAACTCCGTGAATTGGCCGAATCGGGCGATTGTAACCTTGAACACGGCGTGGCATACGTAATATATGATAAAAGTAAACAGTGGAAACAACCCGACCCCGCGCAGAATATCCTGCCTATTAAGCGGAAACGGTTTTTCAATACGGGTATAACATCATGTCAGTGTTCCGGAAACAGTTTCATTGTTCGGACTTCAGATCATAGGTAAACACTTCACCCATCAGCTGATCGAGTTTCGCTTCTATATTGTTCTATGGTATAAGGTCTATGGGAGATGACTGAAGTTGGCCCAAGGTGTATTGATAAGGTGTCGTCACTCTGAACCCCTATACGTATAAACTCTTGATTGAAATTTTTACCACAGTTCCTATAGACACCAGAGCGCGCTTCCTGTCCTATGAAGGCCTAATTTTTCATACTGTTAAATGCAAAATGCTTTAAAACTATGAATTAAAATTTATTTTTTTTGGAGTTAGCATCTAATAATTTTAATTTACATTTGTATTTTTGTTTTAAATATTTTTTATCAAGTAGACATCAATTATAAAATATTATGATGTATAATTTAGTCACTTCTTGGGATATTTGCAACCTAATTTAATTTTTGAATATGTATATAATACATATTATATATATTTAGATATTTTACAGTTTAATCTAGGACAGTGCTTCTCATTTTTTTTTTGTCGTGTGATCCCCTAAATTTAATGTAAAACTGTCAAGGCCCCTTAATCAAATCATAAATTATTTTTTCTTAATTATATACAAAAATTACATGTACCTACTATTTCACACAGATAAATTATTAAAATTATAGTAAATTAATGTTTTTAGTATATTTTTTTCTTAAAGCCTAAAGAAAGTAGTTTAAATAAAATAACCATGCCAGTATATAGCCATGCCTCCAGCTTGAGAAGCACTGATATATGATGACCATATAAATCTATCAAGCATTTAGCATATTATATTTTGGTATCCCCAGGATCTCTGTTAATATAATATAATAATATTATATAGGTACAACCAAGTAATAAATGCTTATAAAAAGGACGGTACTTTTCTGTTATCCCTACTACCGCAAGTC
>NW_021763273.1:0-791 GCF_005508785.2 Acyrthosiphon pisum
GGTCAAAATTTAAAATTCCCAGTAATTTTCAAAAGCGCCAAGAAAAACCAAAGAAAAATTAAGGAAAAACGGGAATTTTTACGCAAAATCGATTTTTCACAAAATTGAATTTGGTTTTTGGTGTAACTTTAAAAAAAATGACCGTAGATACATGAAATTTTGACTGAATGTTTATATTAGCATTTTCTATACACCATAACATTTTCAAAATATTTTGACTTATTTTGAGCTCTTTACGGTCAGTTTTCATTTTTTTTTAGTTTTTTTTTTAAAAATATCAATAAAATGTTATTTGTTGATTAAAAAAGCTTGAAAATTTAATAGAAGGCTCCAAGTATATTGTTTCAAAGGCAGATGAAAAATCTTAAAAATCCTTAGTCGTCACAGTTTTTTTTTTATAAGCATTTAAAGTTCAAAAATTGAAAAAATATGGAAAAATCACGAAAATTAGCAAATTATTTTGAGTTAAGAATTCGTAAAAATTTTTCTTTTTAAATCTAAGATTTTAAAATGTAATACAAGATTCCTTATAGGATAATCTAACTTTATCAAAAAAAAAAAATGTCTATAAGAAACTCAAATTAAATTTTTATGAGCGTTTGAAATTCATATTTTTACAACATTTGGTATTTACTCGATTTCTTACGTAACGATTTTCTTATTTTGTTGTAATTAAAAAACAAATGACTGTAGAAACTTGAAAATTTCACTGAATGTTTATATTAGCATTTTATATATACGATAAAATTTTGAAAATAATTTGACTCTTTTTGAGCTGTTTACGGACATTG
>NW_021763274.1:0-1126 GCF_005508785.2 Acyrthosiphon pisum
GCTGTAGTCGAAAACCTTGGCTTTAATAAAAAAAATAATTAGACATATACATGTCCGCGTCAAATACGACTTGAACAGCGAAGATGACAACGCACCGGCTTATAACATATTCTGAAATTTATAACAAAATTACTAAAATGTTTAATTTTTACTATTATACTTTAATTCTTGAGTTTTTGAAATTTCAGTGAAACATAGGTTATAGATACTAGTATACTACTATCATAATAGTACCATTATTCTGTGCTTTTATCGTGCGTGAAACACAAATAAAATGAGGTAAAACAACGGTTATATCTTAAACCGTGGGTAAAACAGAATACCGTGGTAAAAATGATCAGTCATATCTAACTGATAAGTCGTTCTCGTTCATATTGACATAATATTATATTCCGATTGATAAATATTATATTATGATTTATGGCAACATGACTAATGAACCTTATGTACTAAGGCACTAAGCCTATACTAATATTATTACAATAATAGATTAATTGCTATCGAGTTTTCAGGTAAGAGCGAAAAAAAATTAATATTCGTACCTAATAGGTGCAGTGAACTAGTGACGCGCGAACGTGCAAAAATCGTAAAATAGCGAACTTCATTAAGCTATAACTTCGAAACTAAGTCCGACCGCCAAATTCTGACTTCACCATCGTTCTCAGTATAGTTAACTACATAAGTCTAAAAAAAAAAAATTGCAAAAAAAAGGGTGTCCGGTAAAGTAACAAAATACCGATATTTTAATAAATATATTTGACCATATTATACATATATAATAATACAATATGAATATCTTATTTTTCTATGAAAAACATATACACATTTAGTAAAAATACCAATAAAAACATAAATAGGCAGACTATTTGTCTAAAGATCTTAATAAACTATTACGAACGCCAGCGTATATACATCTTACCGTTACAATTATTTCATGCTACACAAAAGAACGTTGTGTATTATTACTATAACTGAGAGCTCTATATCATATTTGTTTTTGCTTTTACATATATAATATATATATATACATTACATACATGTATGTAATACTAGAGCTTGATACCTACCTCATTTTTATTAATGTATATTTTAAAAAAATCGTATTTTTCTATACGATAAACACATC
>NW_021763275.1:0-1189 GCF_005508785.2 Acyrthosiphon pisum
GGGGGCCCGGGGTGCTACTTGTTGTATAGCACCCTGGGCCAGTCCGCCCCTGGTTACTGATAGACAAAAGACATAATAATAATAATATGCATCTATTCTATCTAAAAATATCTAACTATACACTATACAGTATATACACAGAATGTATGAACGGTAAAATGTAATGTGTTTACTATAAAAATATGTTTTTATTAAGTATGTTTTTGATACTGTAATGAATCTGTAATGAAAAACTGAAAACACTAGAAACGTTTTTTTAACGATTAGCCTGGAGGTGGGAAAAAATTGGCCTCTTTAATTGTTTGCACACCTTAAAAAAAAACTGAAATGGCGCCCCTGAAAGTAAAATTTAAATTTTCTTTATTATTATGATATTAATATAAAATGTAATAATGTTATAAAAGTTCAACTATTCTCAATTATTAGTAAATACACATTATAGTAGCTAATAACAGCTAATATTATATCATAGTTTTTTTATTTTTTTTTATTTAAACTTACTAAAGGAAATTAAATCATAATAATATTCAATAAAAACATTTATTTTACAAGTTGAAAGAAAAAAAAGGTTTTTTTTAAAAAAACATATTTAAGCAAATCTTGAAAAAGTGCAGTTTAAACAGTGGATTTTTTATTTATATCAATCATATATAGGTACTTATAAATGAAAAATTGTATTTAACTCTAGAGTCTAGGGATTGTATCATATCAAAATGCTAATAAAAAGTGCTTACAAGTTATTGTTTAATTATCTGATTAGGTTTTAATTTTTAATACTGTTTCTTTTATAAAAATTTAAATTTAACCTCATTATAATGATAGTCATACTAATACTTAATAATTATTATTTATATGTTTTTTTTATATATATACCTATACCTATGCAGGCACCTATGGTTTTTATGAGTGATGATTCTAGAGCAGAGAAAAAACTCGTTGCATTCTGTATGGCCTTCTGCTAAGCAATTTCTCTGCCATTTTCACATGGCACAAGCTGAATGGCGTTGGTTACATGATACTAAAAATGGAATTAAGTAGATGATCGCTGTCCACTAATGAGACTGTTCCAAAAAGTAAAATTCATAATTACTTATGTTTTATGTCATAAAATTAAAATTAAAGTGTAATATTATAATATAATCAAAATCTATGGAAAATTGTTATTTTTACTATAGGTAATGTATGCAGA
>NW_021763276.1:0-771 GCF_005508785.2 Acyrthosiphon pisum
ATCCATTGGTATTACCAAAGCAGAATGTAATTTGCATTTTACTATTTCAATTGATCCATTTACCAATATTTCTGGATACAGAAAATCTTCAGGTCTGAATTGTCATTTACAGTCAACTGGAAACCTAATGATATACTCCAATCATTTAAATGTACCTACAAAATAAGAAAAAAAACATCAATGAACGGACATCAACAATTATTTTAAAACAATATTTATGAATATTTATAATAATTACTATTGAAGGTTTGAATAAGCTGATATCTTCAACCTCCTCTACATCAGTATTCGTTATGCATCCTGGTACAGCACAATGAGGATCAAAATCCTAAATTAATACAATAAAATTAATTTAATTTATGTATGTATCAATATAATGTAATACTAAAATTACCAATCTTTAATCTAAAAGAACCAAGACTAATTATTATGTTGACAATAGGATATGATTATACTTTCAACACTGAATTACTGAACAAGAGTTTCAACTTTTTTTTATAAATACTAAAAACAAATTCAAAGATCGGTCAAACAACTTGAAAACTTAATACATGTTCCTCATAAGTTGTTCTTAACAGAGGCAAATATTTTTTTTTTAATTTTTAGTTATTCGAAGTTTGACAAAACTTTCCACACTGAAACAAATTTAAAAATAATGGGAAGTTCTCTGCTGTGGATGTTGAGTGTATCTCGCGATTGATTAAGTTACTGTAATGTATGAGTTAAATTTAAATTCAATGATAAATCATTGCATACGACCAATGATTCTGA
>NW_021763277.1:0-1130 GCF_005508785.2 Acyrthosiphon pisum
CGGCGGCAGTGACTGCAACAGCTGCGGCGACGATGTCGATGACACGCAGGTGAACGGGGGAACGGCGGCGGCTGTTGACGGCGGCACCGGACGATGGCGAGTGACCGGATTACGTAATCTGCGAATGACGTAATGGTAATCACGGCACTGATGGCGGCGTCGATCGCGGGATATACACAATAACGATATCAACGGCGAACGCGCGAAAACGAATAGCGGTCGCACAACGAACAACAAGTCGACGTTAACCAGAACGATGTCGACGACAATAATAAAGGCAAAGCGCAACAAAATGGTATAATATGCACCACGAGGCGCTCGCAATGGCAGCGAACTCGTCGCTAAAACGACAGCGAACTCGTCGCTATATCGGCAGCGAACTCGTCGCTAAACGAATAATATTGACTGCGCGGATCATAGGCGCACCACGAACTCGTCGCGAAAAGAGGGCGAACTCGTCGCTACAACGGCAACAACGTAACGGCCGGACACGAACTACGCACGGTCTGCTCGCATAGAGCGTGCGGCAAAGACACACGACCGGTCTGCACGCAACGAGCACACGGCAAAGACCAACTTTAGGTCGCCGGCGGCGACTTGGCTGGAGCCCGGCGTCCACGGACCGCGCGACGCGCTGTCTCGCGGACCGGTTGTCACACAAGGTAATAAAAGTGGCGGCAAGTTCGAACATGACTTACCTACCAAAACATGCGCTTTATGGTGGATAAACAATAAAAAAGTGTTTACGTTGGTACACAACGATATATTGAATACACCCAGACGGCCAGACAATATTTTGTTATTTTTATCCTACTGTTATTGAATTATATGCAATACCTACCTACATGTTTCTGATATATCTCATTACAAATTTTTTATTACTCTATATAGCTCATTAAGCTCACTAAAACTACATATATCATTATAGTTTAGGAATAAAAAATGTACATACCTACCACCAAAATATATACAGTTAAATTTATTCTACATTAAGTTAAGTTTAACAATATAGTATTTATATTATTCAGATTTAGATGACTTTTATTATTTAGAAATTATATGTAACATTATATACCATATATATGTAGCATTATATAACATAATAATTACAACAATCATAGTTAACTATT
>NW_021763278.1:0-1056 GCF_005508785.2 Acyrthosiphon pisum
TTTAGTTTCTGTGTGAGTGTGTGAATTTTTCCTATTATATAGCTAGGACCAGCTGGCCAGACTGTGCTCCATCAAATTGTGAGTTTTTTATCGTTATTTATTATATTATACATATTTATTAGTAGGCCAAAATTGTCACATATTTTATTACTCTTTTGGGCCAGAAGGGCTACATATTATTTTTTAGATTATTTTTACCTTGCGGTTGCTGTGAGTTATATTTTATTTTGTGTATTAATTTGAATTATTTATATATTATACAGCAACATAATTTTACTTGCAACCGTGTTACCTATTTATTTATTTATTATAGTTACCTTTGTCAAATAGTCTTAAGCACACACTCACATAAATACACACATTTACACACTCACCCACGCTCTAGCACTCACAGGATTTGCTCGGCGAACCTGGCCACTTCCTGTTGAGTGCTATACATAAATACATACATACAACACAGGTCGATCGGTGTGTAGGTACAGAGCGCGCACGAATAATTCTGGTGACCGGGCGCACGGACTATTTCTGTTTCGTACCCGGCCCGTACAAATATGTTCTATTTGTAAATTATTTCCTACGTTTACAAAAAAAGCCATTAAGTTCATTAAAAATTTCAGTATTAGATTCAATGACAATATCATCCTTGTTAGTAATTTTATTAATATTATTTGTTTGCTTGCTTGATTTACGTATGATTTAATTTATAACTTTCCAAATTTGTTTATTGTCAGATTTATATTGTTCTAATTTATTTTGATAGTACATTTGTATACTTAATAGATGTAATAATGCCAGGTGTAATCCATGCTTTTATATTTAACAATTTGTTGGTTTAATTTTATCACTAGAGATAGATGAATATTTATTAATTCTTCCAATTTGCTCTTAAAAATATCAACCATAGTGTCTACGTTTGAGGAATTAAAACAAGAAAGCCAGTCTTCAGTTTTAACTAATAAATCTAAATGATTTATATTTATTTTGCTTAAATTCGAATTATTAGATTATGAATTTTGATTATTATGATTATTATAAATTGAAATACTATAGCTATTG
>NW_021763279.1:0-1177 GCF_005508785.2 Acyrthosiphon pisum
ATCACTATTTTTCACTCTGTATCATAACTAATACCTTTGTATTTATTGTGTATCATCACTAATTTGCACTCTGTATCATAACTAATAACTATGTATTTGTTTTGTAATATCACTATTTTGCACTCTGTATCATAACTAATAACTACCTATGTATTTATTTTGTATCATCACTAATTTGCACTCTGTATCATAACTAATAACTATGTATTTGTTTTGTATTATCACTATTTTTCACTCTGTATCATAACTAATAACTATGTATTTGTTTTGTATTATCACTATTTTTCACTCTGTATCATAACTAATAACTACCTATGTATTTGTTTTGTAATATCACTATTTTTCACTCTGTATCATAACTAATAACTATGTATTTATTGTGTATCATCACTAATTTGCACTCTGTATCATAACTAATAACTATGTATTTGTTTTGTAATATCACTATTTTGCACTCTGTATCATAACTAATAACTACCTATGTATTTATTTTGTATCATCACTAATTTGCACTCTGTATCATAACTAATAACTATGTATTTGTTTTGTATTATCACTATTTTTCACTCTGTATCATAACTAATAACTATGTATTTGTTTTGTATTATTTGTATTTTTCACTCTGTATCATAACTAATAACTATGTATTTATTGTGTATCATCACTATTTTTCACTCTGTATCATAACTAATAACTATGTATTTATTGTGTATCATCACTAATTTGCACTCTGTATCATAACTAATAACTATGTATTTGTTTTGTAATATCACTATTTTTCACTCTGTATCATAACTAATAACTATGTATTTATTGTGTATCATCACTAATTTGCACTCTGTATCATAACTAATAACTACCTATGTATTTGTTTTGTAATATCACTATTTTTCACTCTGTATCATAACTAATAACTATGTATTTATTGTGTATCATCACTAATTTGCACTCTGTATCATAACTAATAACTATGTATTTGTTTTGTAATATCACTATTTTTCACTCTGTATCATAACTAATAACTATGTATTTATTGTGTATCATCACTAATTTGCACTCTGTATCATAACTAATAACTACCTATGTATTTGTTTTGTAATATCACTATTTTTCACTCTGTATCATAACTAATAACTATGTATTTATTGTGTATCATCACTAATTTGCACTCTGTATC